>NW_026529128.1:0-22957 GCF_026262505.1 Trichomonas vaginalis G3 | reverse complement strand
AGGAGAATCTGTTGTTTGAAATCTTATTTGATTCTAAAAAGTTGCTTAGTAAAAACAACATTACTTGTTATTGTTGTCAGAACAAGTGATTGTTGCATAAAAGGCAATCATTCTATGATAATGACTGTCTTTTATGCAACTTTGTTTGAAATCTTATTTGATTCTAAAAAAGTTGCTTAGTAAACAACAATTACTTGTTATTGTTGTCAGAAAAAGTGATTGTTGCATAAAAGGCAATCATTCTATGATAATGACTGTCTTTTATGCAACTTTGTTTGAAATCTTATTTGATTCTAAAAAAGTTGCTTAGTAAACAACATTACTTGTTATTGTTGTAAGAACAAGTGATTGTTGCATAAAGGCAATCATTCTATGATAATGACTGTCTTTTATCAACTTTGTTTGAAATTTTATTTGATTCTAAAAAAGTTGCTTAGTAAACAATTACTTGTTATTGTTGTCAGATGTAGATATTTATAGTAAAAGGCAATCACTATTGATAATGACTGTCTTTTTATCACTTTGTTTGAAATCTTATTTGATTTATTCTAAAAAAGTTGCTTAGTAAACAACAATTACTTGTTATTTTGTGTCAGAACAGTGATTGTTGCATAAAGGCAATCATTATGTTATGATAATTGACTGTTCTTTTTATGTCAACTTTGTTTGAAATCTTATTTTGATCTAAAAAAAGTTGCTTAGTAAACAACAATTACTTGTTTATTGTTGTCAGAACAAGTGATTGTTGCATAAAGGCAATCATTCTATGATAATGACTGTCTTTTATGCAACTTTGTTTGAAATCTTATTTGATTCTAAAAAAATTTGCTTAGTAAACAACAAACTTGTTTATTGTGTAGAGATTTGGCTAAGGCATCATTCTATGATAATGACTGTCTTTTATGCAACTTTGTTTGAAATCTTATTTGATTCTAAAAAAAGTTGCTTAGTAAACAACAATTACTTGTTATTGTTGTCAGAACAAGTGATTGTTGCATAAAAGGCAATCATTCTATGATAATGACTGTCTTTTATGCAACTTTGTTTGAAATCTTATGATTCTAAAAAGTTGCTTAGTAAACAACAATTACTTGTTATTGTTGTCAGAACAAGTGATTGTTGCATAAAAGGCAATCATTCTTGATAATGTACTTTGTCTTATACTTTGTTTGAAATCTTATTTGATTCTAAAAAAAGTTGCTTAGTAAACAACAATTACTTGTTATTGTGTGCAGAACAAGTGATTGTTGCATAAAAGGCAATCATTCTATGATAATGACTGTCTTTTATGCAACTTTGTTTGAAATCTTATTTGATTCTAAAAAAAGTTGCTTAGTAACAACAATTACTTGTTATTGTTGTCAGAACAAGTGATTGTTGCATAAAAGGCAATCATTCTATGATAATGACTGTCTTTTATGCAACTTTGTTGAAATCTTATTTGATCTTAAAAAAAGTTGCTTAGTAAACAACAATTACTTGTTATTGTTGTCAGAACAAGTGATTGTTGCATAAAAGGCAATCATTCTATGATAATGACTGTCTTTTATGCAACTTTGTTTGAAATCTTATTTGATTCTAAAAAAGTTGTTAAACACAATTACTTGTTATTGTTGTCAGAACAAGTGATTGTTGCATAAAAGGCAATCATCTATGATAATGACTGTCTTTTATGCAACTTTGTTTGAAATCTTATTTGATTCTAAAAAAAGTTGCTTAGTAAACAACAATTACTTGTTATTGTTGTCAGAACAAGTGATTGTTGCATAAAAGGCAATCATTCTATGATAATGACTGTCTTTTATGCAACTTTGTTTGAAATCTTATTTGATTCTAAAAAAAGTTGCTTAGTAAACAACAATTACTTGTTATTGTTGTCAGAACAAGTGATTGTTGCATAAAAGGCAATCATTCTATGATAATGACTGTCTTTTATGCAACTTTGTTTGAAATCTTATTTGATTCTAAAAAAAGTTGCTTAGTAAACAACAATTACTTGTTATTGTTGTCAGAACAAGTGATTGTTGCATAAAAGGCAATCATTCTATGATAATGACTGTCTTTTATGCAACTTTGTTTGAAATCTTATTTGATTCTAAAAAAGTTGCTTAGTAAACAACAATTACTTGTTATTGTTGTCAGAACAAGTGATTGTTGCATAAAAGGCAATCATTCTATGATAATGACTGTCTTTTATGCAACTTTGTTTGAAATCTTATTTGATTCTAAAAAAAGTTGCTTAGTAAACAACAATTACTTGTTATTGTTGTCAGAACAAGTGATTGTTGCATAAAGGCAATCATTCTATGATAATGACTGTCTTTTATGCAACTTTGTTTGAAATCTTATTTGATTCTAAAAAAAGTTGCTTAGTAAACAACAATTACTTGTTATTGTTGTCAGAACAAGTGATTGTTGCATAAAAGGCAATCATTCTATGATAATGACTGTCTTTTATGCAAAAAAAAATAAGCAATAAAACTCAAATTACACTGTTATGTAGTAAATTAGAAAATTGCTGTATTAATGATTTCATGAAGTTCTATTTTAATAGTTGTCTGTATAAGTAGATAGTTATATTCTTATTTACTATGATTCTGTTAAATATGTAATTGCATAAAATAAAAAAGTAGACAATTGCATAAAGAATCATCAGATTGCTTTGCAATTTTGTTTGAAATCTTATTTGATTCTAAAAAAGTTGCTTAGTACAACAATTACTTGTTATTGTTGTCAGAACAAGTGATTGTTGCATAAAAGGCAATCATTCTATGATAATGACTGTCTTTTATGCAACTTTGTTTGAAATCTTATTTGATTCTAAAAAAAGTTGCTTAGTAAACAACAATTACTTGTTATTGTTGTCAGAAACAGTGATTGTTGCAAAAAAGGCAAATCTCTATGATAATGACTGTCTTTTATGCAACTTTGTTTGAAATCTTATTTGATTCTAAAAAAAGTTGCTTAGTAAACAACAATTACTTGTTATTGTTGTCAGAACAAGTGATTGTTGCATAAAAGGCAATCATTCTATGATAATGACTGTCTTTTATGCAACTTTGTTTGAAATCTTATTTGATTCTAAAAAAAGTTGCTTAGTAAACAACAATTACTTGTTATTGTTGTCAGAACAAGTGATTGTTGCATAAAAGGCAATCATTCTATGATAATGACTGTCTTTTATGCAACTTTGTTTGAAATCTTATTTGATTCTAAAAAAAGTTGCTTAGTAAACAACAATACTTGTTATTGTTGTCAGAACAAGTGATTGTTGCATAAAAGGCAATCATTCTATGATAATGACTGTCTTTTATGCAACTTGTTTGAAATCTTATTTGATTCTAAAAAAAGTTGCTTAGTAAAACACAATTACTTGTTATTGTTGTCAGAACAAGTGATTGTTGCATAAAAGGCAATCATTCTATGATAATGACTGTCTTTTATGCAACTTTGTTTGAAATCTTATTTGATTCTAAAAAAAGTTGCTTAGTAAACAACAATTACTTGTTATTGTTGTCAGAACAAGTGATGTTGCATAAAAGGCAATCATTCTATGATAATGACTGTCTTTTATGCAACTTTGTTTGAAATCTTATTTGATTCTAAAAAAAGTTGCTTAGTAAACAACAATTACTTGTTATTGTTGTCAGAACAAGTGATTGTTGCATAAAAGGCAATCATTCTATGATAATGACTGTCTTTATGCAACTTTTGTTGAAATCTTATTTGATTCTAAAAAAAGTTGCTTAGTAAACAACAATTACTTGTTATTGTTGTAGAACAAGTGATTGTTGCATAAAAGGCAATCATTCTATGATAATGACTGTCTTTTATGCAACTTTGTTTGAAATCTTATTTGATTCTAAAAAAGTTGCTTAGTACAACAAATTACTTGTTATTGTTGTCAGAACAAGTGATTGTTGCATAAAAGGCAATCATTCTATGATAATGACTGTCTTTTATGCAACTTTGTTTGAAATCTTATTTGATTCTAAAAAAAGTTGCTTAGTAAACAACAATTACTTGTTATTGTTGTCAGAACAAGTGATTGTTGCATAAAAGGCAATCATTCTATGATAATGACTGTCTTTTATGCAACTTTGTTTGAAATCTTATTTGATTCTAAAAAAGTTGCTTAGTAAACAACAATTACTGTTATTGTTGTCAGAACAAGTGATTGTTGCATAAAAGGCAATCATTCTATGATAATGACTGTCTTTTATGCAACTTTGTTTGAAATCTTATTTGATTCTAAAAAAGTTGCTTAGTAAACAACAATTACTTGTTATTGTTGTCAGACAAGTGATTGTTGCATAAAAGGCAATCATTCTATGATAATGACTGCTTTTTATGCAACTTTGTTTGAAATCTTATTTGATTCTAAAAAAAGTTGCTTAGTAAACAACAATTACTTGTTATTGTTGTCAGAACAAGTGATTGTTGCATAAAAGGCAATCATTCTATGATAATGACTGTCTTTTATGCAACTTTGTTTGAAATCTTATTTGATTCTAAAAAAAGTTGCTTAGTAAACAACAATTACTTGTTATTGTTGTCAGAACAAGTGATTGTTGCATAAAAGGCAATCATTCTATGATAATGACTGTCTTTATGCAACTTTGTTTGAAATCTTATTTGATTCTAAAAAAAGTTGCTTAGTAACAACAATTACTTGTTATTGTTGTCAGAACAAGTGATTTTGCATAAAAGGCAATCATTCTCTATGATAATGACTGTCTTTATGCAACTTTGTTTGAAATCTTATTTGATTCTAAAAAAGTTGCTTAGTAAACAACAATTACTTGTTATTGTTGTCAGAACAAGTGATTGTTGCATAAAAGGCAATCATTCTATGATAATGACTGTCTTTTATGCAACTTTGTTTGAAATCTTATTTGATTCTAAAAAAAGTTGCTTAGTAAACAACAATTACTTGTTATTGTTGTCAGAACAAGTGATTGTTGCATAAAAGGCAATCATTCTATGATAATGACTGTCTTTTATGCAACTTTGTTTGAAATCTTATTTGATTCTAAAAAAAGTTGCTTAGTAAACACAATTACTTGTTATTGTTGTCAGAACAAGTGATTGTTGCATAAAAGGCAATCATTCTATGATAATGACTGTCTTTTATGCAACTTTGTTTGAAATCTTATTTGATTCTAAAAAAAGTTGCTTAGTAACAACAATTACTTGTTATTGTTGTCAGAACAAGTGATTGTTGCATAAAAGGCAATCATTCTATGATAATGACTGTCTTTTATGCAACTTTGTTTGAAATCTTATTTGATTCTAAAAAAAGTTGCTTAGTAAACAACAATTACTTGTTATTGTTGTCAGAACAAGTGATTGTTGCATAAAAGGCAATCATTCTATGATAATGACTGTCTTTTATGCAACTTTGTTTGAAATCTTATTTGATTCTAAAAAAAGTTGCTTAGTAAACAACAATTACTTGTTATTGTTGTCAGAAACAGTGATTGTTGCATAAAAGGCAATCATTCTATGATAATGACTGTCTTTATGCAACTTTGTTTAAATCTTATTTGATTCTAAAAAAAGTTGCTTAGTAAACAACAATTACTTGTTATTGTTGTCAGAACAAGTGATTGTTGCATAAAAGGCAATCATTCTATGATAATGACTGTCTTTTATGCAACTTTGTTTGAATCTTATTTGATTCTAAAAAAAGTTGCTTAGTAAACAACAATTACTTGTTATTGTTGTCAGAACAAGTGATTGTTGCATAAAAGGCAATCATTCTATGATAATGACTGTCTTTTATGCAACTTTGTTTGAAATCTTATTTGATTCTAAAAAAAGTTGCTTAGTAAACAACATTACTTGTTATTGTTGTCAGAACAAGTGATTGTTGCATAAAAGGCAATCATTCTATGATAATGACTGTCTTTTATGCAACTTTGTTTGAAATCTTATTTTGATTCTAAAAAAAGTTGCTTAGTAAACAACAATTATTTGTTATTGTTGTCAGAACAAGTGATTTGCATAAAAGGCAATCATTCTATGATAATGACTGTCTTTTATGCAACTTTGTTTGAAATCTTATTTGATTCTAAAAAAAGTTGCTTAGTAAACAACAAATTACTTGTTATTGTTGTCAGAACAAGTGATTGTTGCATAAAAGGCAATCATTCTATGATAATGACTGTCTTTTATGCAACTTTGTTTGAAATCTTATTTGATTCTAAAAAAAGTTGCTTAGTAAACAACAATTACTTGTTATTGTTGTCAGAACAAGTGATTGTTGCATAAAAGGCAATCATTCTATGATAATGACTGTCTTTTATGCAACTTTGTTTGAAATCTTATTTGATTCTAAAAAAAGTTGCTTAGTAAACAACATTACTTGTTATTGTTGTCAAACAAGTGATTGTTGCATAAAAGGCAATCATTCTATGATAATGACTGTCTTTTATGCAACTTTGTTTGAAATCTTATTTGATTCTAAAAAAAGTTGCTTAGTAAACAACAATTACTTGTTATTGTTGTCAGAACAAGTGATTGTTGCATAAAAGGCAATCATTCTATGATAATGACTGTCTTTTATGCAACTTTGTTTGAAATCTTATTTGATTCTAAAAAAAGTTGCTTAGTAAACAACAATTACTTGTTATTGTTGTCAGAACAAGTGATTGTTGCATAAAAGGCAATCATTCTATGATAATGACTGTCTTTTATGCAACTTTGTTTGAAATCTTATTTGATTCTAAAAAAAGTTGCTTAGTAAACAACAATTACTTGTTATTGTTGTCAGAACAAGTGATTGTTGCATAAAAGGCAATCATTCTATGATAATGACTGTCTTTTATGCAACTTTGTTTGAAATCTTATTTGATTCTAAAAAAAGTTGCTTAGTAAACAACAATTACTTGTTATTGTTGTCAGAACAAGTGATTGTTGCATAAAAGGCAATCATTCTATGATAATGACTGTCTTTTATGCAACTTTGTTTGAAATCTTATTTGATTCTAAAAAAAGTTGCTTAGTAAACAACAATTACTTGTTATTGTTGTCAGAACAGTGATTGTTGCTAAAAGGCAATCATTCATTGATAATGACTGTCTTTTATGCAACTTTGTTTGAAATCTTATTTGATTCTAAAAAAAGTTGCTTAGTAAACAACAATTACTTGTTATTGTTGTCAGAACAAGTGATTGTTGCATAAAAGGCAATCATTCTATGATAATGACTGTCTTTTATGCAACTTTGTTTGAAATCTTATTTGATTCTAAAAAAAGTTGCTTAGTAAACAACAATTACTTGTTATTGTTGTCAGAACAAGTGATTGTTGCATAAAAGGCAATCATTCTATGATAATGACTGTCTTTTATGCAACTTTGTTTGAAATCTTATTTGATTCTAAAAAAAGTTGCTTAGTAAACAACAATTACTTGTTATTGTTGTCAGAACAAGTGATTGTTGCATATAAAGGCAATCATTCTATGATAATGACTGTCTTTTATGCACTTTGTTTGAAATCTTATTTGATTCTAAAAAAAGTTGCTTAGTAAACAACAATTACTTGTTATTGTTGTCAGAACAAGTGATTGTTGCATAAAAGGCAATCATTCTATGATAATGACTGTCTTTTATGCAACTTTGTTTGAAATCTTATTTGATTCTAAAAAAAGTTGCTTAGTAAACAACAATTACTTGTTATTGTTGTCAGAACAAGTGATTGTTGCATAAAAGGCAATCATTCTATGATAATGACTGTCTTTTATGCAACTTTGTTTGAAATCTTATTGATTCTAAAAAAAGTTGCTTAGTAAACAACAATTACTTGTTATTGTTGTCAGAACAAGTGATTGTTGCATAAAAGGCAATCATTCTATATAATGACTGTCTTTTATGCAACTTTGTTTGAAATCTTATTTGATTCTAAAAAAAGTTGCTTAGTAAACAACAATTACTTGTTATTGTTGTCAGAACAAGTGATTGTTGCATAAAAGGCAATCATTCTATGATAATGACTGTCTTTTATGCAACTTTGTTTGAAATCTTATTTGATTCTAAAAAAAGTTGCTTAGTAAACAACAATTACTTGTTATTGTTGTCAGAACAAGTGATTGTTGCATAAAAGGCAATCATTCTATGATAATGACTGTCTTTATGCAACTTTGTTTGAAATCTTATTTGATTCTAAAAAAAGTTGCTTAGTAAACAACAATTACTTGTTATTGTTGTCAGAACAAGTGATTGTTGCATAAAAGGCAATCATTCTATGATAATGACTGTCTTTTATGCAACTTTGTTTGAAATCTTATTTGATTCTAAAAAAAGTTGCTTAGTAAACAACAATTACTTGTTATTGTTGTCAGAACAAGTGATTGTTGCATAAAAGGCAATCATTCTATGATAATGACTGTCTTTTTATGCAACTTTGTTTGAAATCTTATTTGATTATTCTAAAAAAAAGTTGCTTAGTAAACAACAATTACTTGTTATTGTTGTCAGAACAAGTGATTGTTGCATAAAAGGCAATCATTCTATGATAATGACTGTCTTTTATGCAACTTTGTTTGAAATCTTATTTGATTCTAAAAAAAGTTGCTTAGTAAACAACAATTACTTGTTATTGTTGTCAGAACAAGTGATTGTTGCATAAAAGGCAATCATTCTATGATAATGACTGTCTTTTATGCAACTTTGTTTGAAATCTTATTTGATTCTAAAAAAAGTTGCTTAGTAAACAACAATTACTTGTTATTGTTGTCAGAACAAGTGATTGTTGCATAAAAGGCAATCATTCTATGATAATGACTGTCTTTTATGCAACTTTGTTTGAAATCTTATTTGATTCTAAAAAAAGTTGCTTAGTAAACAACAATTACTTGTTATTGTTGTCAGAACAAGTGATTGTTGCATAAAAGGCAATCATTCTATGATAATGACTGTCTTTTATGCAACTTTGTTTGAAATCTTATTTGATTCTAAAAAAAGTTGCTTAGTAAACAACAATTACTTGTTATTGTTGTCAGAACAAGTGATTGTTGCATAAAAGGCAATCATTCTATGATAATGACTGTCTTTTATGCAACTTTGTTTGAAATCTTATTTGATTCTAAAAAAAGTTGCTTAGTAAACAACAATTACTTGTTATTGTTGTCAGAACAAGTGATTGTTGCATAAAAGGCAATCATTCTATGATAATGACTGTCTTTTATGCAACTTTGTTTGAAATCTTATTTGATTCTAAAAAAAGTTGCTTAGTAAACAACAATTACTTGTTATTGTTGTCAGAACAAGTGATTGTTGCATAAAAGGCAATCATTCTATGATAATGACTGTCTTTTATGCAACTTTGTTTGAAATCTTATTTGATTCTAAAAAAAGTTGCTTAGTAAACAACAATTACTTGTTATTGTTGTCAGAACAAGTGATTGTTGCATAAAAGGCAATCATTCTATGATAATGACTGTCTTTTATGCAACTTTGTTTGAAATCTTATTTGATTCTAAAAAAAGTTGCTTAGTAAACAACAATTACTTGTTATTGTTGTCAGAACAAGTGATTGTTGCATAAAAGGCAATCATTCTATGATAATGACTGTCTTTTATGCAACTTTGTTTGAAATCTTATTTGATTCTAAAAAAAGTTGCTTAGTAAACAACAATTACTTGTTATTGTTGTCAGAACAAGTGATTGTTGCATAAAAGGCAATCATTCTATGATAATGACTGTCTTTTATGCAACTTTGTTTGAAATCTTATTTGATTCTAAAAAAAGTTGCTTAGTAAACAACAATTACTTGTTATTGTTGTCAGAACAAGTGATTGTTGCATAAAAGGCAATCATTCTATGATAATGACTGTCTTTTATGCAACTTTGTTTGAAATCTTATTTGATTCTAAAAAAAGTTGCTTAGTAAACAACAATTACTTGTTATTGTTGTCAGAACAAGTGATTGTTGCATAAAAGGCAATCATTCTATGATAATGACTGTCTTTTATGCAACTTTGTTTGAAATCTTATTTGATTCTAAAAAAAGTTGCTTAGTAAACAACAATTACTTGTTATTGTTGTCAGAACAAGTGATTGTTGCATAAAAGGCAATCATTCTATGATAATGACTGTCTTTTATGCAACTTTGTTTGAAATCTTATTTGATTCTAAAAAAAGTTGCTTAGTAAACAACAATTACTTGTTATTGTTGTCAGAACAAGTGATTGTTGCATAAAAGGCAATCATTCTATGATAATGACTGTCTTTTATGCAACTTTGTTTGAAATCTTATTTGATTCTAAAAAAAGTTGCTTAGTAAACAACAATTACTTGTTATTGTTGTCAGAACAAGTGATTGTTGCATAAAAGGCAATCATTCTATGATAATGACTGTCTTTTATGCAACTTTGTTTGAAATCTTATTTGATTCTAAAAAAAGTTGCTTAGTAAACAACAATTACTTGTTATTGTTGTCAGAACAAGTGATTGTTGCATAAAAGGCAATCATTCTATGATAATGACTGTCTTTTATGCAACTTTGTTTGAAATCTTATTTGATTCTAAAAAAAGTTGCTTAGTAAACAACAATTACTTGTTATTGTTGTCAGAACAAGTGATTGTTGCATAAAAGGCAATCATTCTATGAATAATGACTGTCTTTTATGCAACTTTGTTTGAAATCTTATTTGATTCTAAAAAAAGTTGCTTAGTAAACAACAATTACTTGTTATTGTTGTCAGAACAAGTGATTGTTGCATAAAAGGCAATCATTCTATGATAATGACTGTCTTTTATGCAACTTTGTTTGAAATCTTATTTGATTCTAAAAAAAGTTGCTTAGTAAACAACAATTACTTGTTATTGTTGTCAGAACAAGTGATTGTTGCATAAAAGGCAATCATTCTATGATAATGACTGTCTTTTATGCAACTTTGTTTGAAATCTTATTTGATTCTAAAAAAAGTTGCTTAGTAAACAACAATTACTTGTTATTGTTGTCAGAACAAGTGATTGTTGCATAAAAGGCAATCATTCTATGATAATGACTGTCTTTTATGCAACTTTGTTTGAAATCTTATTTGATTCTAAAAAAAGTTGCTTAGTAAACAACAATTACTTGTTATTGTTGTCAGAACAAGTGATTGTTGCATAAAAGGCAATCATTCTATGATAATGACTGTCTTTTATGCAACTTTGTTTGAAATCTTATTTGATTCTAAAAAAAGTTGCTTAGTAAACAACAATTACTTGTTATTGTTGTCAGAACAAGTGATTGTTGCATAAAAGGCAATCATTCTATGATAATGACTGTCTTTTATGCAACTTTGTTTGAAATCTTATTTGATTCTAAAAAAAGTTGCTTAGTAAACAACAATTACTTGTTATTGTTGTCAGAACAAGTGATTGTTGCATAAAAGGCAATCATTCTATGATAATGACTGTCTTTTATGCAACTTTGTTTGAAATCTTATTTGATTCTAAAAAAAGTTGCTTAGTAAACAACAATTACTTGTTATTGTTGTCAGAACAAGTGATTGTTGCATAAAAGGCAATCATTCTATGATAATGACTGTCTTTTATGCAACTTTGTTTGAAATCTTATTTGATTCTAAAAAAAGTTGCTTAGTAAACAACAATTACTTGTTATTGTTGTCAGAACAAGTGATTGTTGCATAAAAGGCAATCATTCTATGATAATGACTGTCTTTTATGCAACTTTGTTTGAAATCTTATTTGATTCTAAAAAAAGTTGCTTAGTAAACAACAATTACTTGTTATTGTTGTCAGAACAAGTGATTGTTGCATAAAAGGCAATCATTCTATGATAATGACTGTCTTTTATGCAACTTTGTTTGAAATCTTATTTGATTCTAAAAAAAGTTGCTTAGTAAACAACAATTACTTGTTATTGTTGTCAGAACAAGTGATTGTTGCATAAAAGGCAATCATTCTATGATAATGACTGTCTTTTATGCAACTTTGTTTGAAATCTTATTTGATTCTAAAAAAAGTTGCTTAGTAAACAACAATTACTTGTTATTGTTGTCAGAACAAGTGATTGTTGCATAAAAGGCAATCATTCTATGATAATGACTGTCTTTTATGCAACTTTGTTTGAAATCTTATTTGATTCTAAAAAAAGTTGCTTAGTAAACAACAATTACTTGTTATTGTTGTCAGAACAAGTGATTGTTGCATAAAAGGCAATCATTCTATGATAATGACTGTCTTTTATGCAACTTTGTTTGAAATCTTATTTGATTCTAAAAAAAGTTGCTTAGTAAACAACAATTACTTGTTATTGTTGTCAGAACAAGTGATTGTTGCATAAAAGGCAATCATTCTATGATAATGACTGTCTTTTATGCAACTTTGTTTGAAATCTTATTTGATTCTAAAAAAAGTTGCTTAGTAAACAACAATTACTTGTTATTGTTGTCAGAACAAGTGATTGTTGCATAAAAGGCAATCATTCTATGATAATGACTGTCTTTTATGCAACTTTGTTTGAAATCTTATTTGATTCTAAAAAAAGTTGCTTAGTAAACAACAATTACTTGTTATTGTTGTCAGAACAAGTGATTGTTGCATAAAAGGCAATCATTCTATGATAATGACTGTCTTTTATGCAACTTTGTTTGAAATCTTATTTGATTCTAAAAAAAGTTGCTTAGTAAACAACAATTACTTGTTATTGTTGTCAGAACAAGTGATTGTTGCATAAAAGGCAATCATTCTATGATAATGACTGTCTTTTATGCAACTTTGTTTGAAATCTTATTTGATTCTAAAAAAAGTTGCTTAGTAAACAACAATTACTTGTTATTGTTGTCAGAACAAGTGATTGTTGCATAAAAGGCAATCATTCTATGATAATGACTGTCTTTTATGCAACTTTGTTTGAAATCTTATTTGATTCTAAAAAAAGTTGCTTAGTAAACAACAATTACTTGTTATTGTTGTCAGAACAAGTGATTGTTGCATAAAAGGCAATCATTCTATGATAATGACTGTCTTTTATGCAACTTTGTTTGAAATCTTATTTGATTCTAAAAAAAGTTGCTTAGTAAACAACAATTACTTGTTATTGTTGTCAGAACAAGTGATTGTTGCATAAAAGGCAATCATTCTATGATAATGACTGTCTTTTATGCAACTTTGTTTGAAATCTTATTTGATTCTAAAAAAAGTTGCTTAGTAAACAACAATTACTTGTTATTGTTGTCAGAACAAGTGATTGTTGCATAAAAGGCAATCATTCTATGATAATGACTGTCTTTTATGCAACTTTGTTTGAAATCTTATTTGATTCTAAAAAAAGTTGCTTAGTAAACAACAATTACTTGTTATTGTTGTCAGAACAAGTGATTGTTGCATAAAAGGCAATCATTCTATGATAATGACTGTCTTTTATGCAACTTTGTTTGAAATCTTATTTGATTCTAAAAAAAGTTGCTTAGTAAACAACAATTACTTGTTATTGTTGTCAGAACAAGTGATTGTTGCATAAAAGGCAATCATTCTATGATAATGACTGTCTTTTATGCAACTTTGTTTGAAATCTTATTTGATTCTAAAAAAAGTTGCTTAGTAAACAACAATTACTTGTTATTGTTGTCAGAACAAGTGATTGTTGCATAAAAGGCAATCATTCTATGATAATGACTGTCTTTTATGCAACTTTGTTTGAAATCTTATTTGATTCTAAAAAAAGTTGCTTAGTAAACAACAATTACTTGTTATTGTTGTCAGAACAAGTGATTGTTGCATAAAAGGCAATCATTCTATGATAATGACTGTCTTTTATGCAACTTTGTTTGAAATCTTATTTGATTCTAAAAAAAGTTGCTTAGTAAACAACAATTACTTGTTATTGTTGTCAGAACAAGTGATTGTTGCATAAAAGGCAATCATTCTATGATAATGACTGTCTTTTATGCAACTTTGTTTGAAATCTTATTTGATTCTAAAAAAAGTTGCTTAGTAAACAACAATTACTTGTTATTGTTGTCAGAACAAGTGATTGTTGCATAAAAGGCAATCATTCTATGATAATGACTGTCTTTTATGCAACTTTGTTTGAAATCTTATTTGATTCTAAAAAAAGTTGCTTAGTAAACAACAATTACTTGTTATTGTTGTCAGAACAAGTGATTGTTGCATAAAAGGCAATCATTCTATGATAATGACTGTCTTTTATGCAACTTTGTTTGAAATCTTATTTGATTCTAAAAAAAGTTGCTTAGTAAACAACAATTACTTGTTATTGTTGTCAGAACAAGTGATTGTTGCATAAAAGGCAATCATTCTATGATAATGACTGTCTTTTATGCAACTTTGTTTGAAATCTTATTTGATTCTAAAAAAAGTTGCTTAGTAAACAACAATTACTTGTTATTGTTGTCAGAACAAGTGATTGTTGCATAAAAGGCAATCATTCTATGATAATGACTGTCTTTTATGCAACTTTGTTTGAAATCTTATTTGATTCTAAAAAAAGTTGCTTAGTAAACAACAATTACTTGTTATTGTTGTCAGAACAAGTGATTGTTGCATAAAAGGCAATCATTCTATGATAATGACTGTCTTTTATGCAACTTTGTTTGAAATCTTATTTGATTCTAAAAAAAGTTGCTTAGTAAACAACAATTACTTGTTATTGTTGTCAGAACAAGTGATTGTTGCATAAAAGGCAATCATTCTATGATAATGACTGTCTTTTATGCAACTTTGTTTGAAATCTTATTTGATTCTAAAAAAAGTTGCTTAGTAAACAACAATTACTTGTTATTGTTGTCAGAACAAGTGATTGTTGCATAAAAGGCAATCATTCTATGATAATGACTGTCTTTTATGCAACTTTGTTTGAAATCTTATTTGATTCTAAAAAAAGTTGCTTAGTAAACAACAATTACTTGTTATTGTTGTCAGAACAAGTGATTGTTGCATAAAAGGCAATCATTCTATGATAATGACTGTCTTTTATGCAACTTTGTTTGAAATCTTATTTGATTCTAAAAAAAGTTGCTTAGTAAACAACAATTACTTGTTATTGTTGTCAGAACAAGTGATTGTTGCATAAAAGGCAATCATTCTATGATAATGACTGTCTTTTATGCAACTTTGTTTGAAATCTTATTTGATTCTAAAAAAAGTTGCTTAGTAAACAACAATTACTTGTTATTGTTGTCAGAACAAGTGATTGTTGCATAAAAGGCAATCATTCTATGATAATGACTGTCTTTTATGCAACTTTGTTTGAAATCTTATTTGATTCTAAAAAAAGTTGCTTAGTAAACAACAATTACTTGTTATTGTTGTCAGAACAAGTGATTGTTGCATAAAAGGCAATCATTCTATGATAATGACTGTCTTTTATGCAACTTTGTTTGAAATCTTATTTGATTCTAAAAAAAGTTGCTTAGTAAACAACAATTACTTGTTATTGTTGTCAGAACAAGTGATTGTTGCATAAAAGGCAATCATTCTATGATAATGACTGTCTTTTATGCAACTTTGTTTGAAATCTTATTTGATTCTAAAAAAAGTTGCTTAGTAAACAACAATTACTTGTTATTGTTGTCAGAACAAGTGATTGTTGCATAAAAGGCAATCATTCTATGATAATGACTGTCTTTTATGCAACTTTGTTTGAAATCTTATTTGATTCTAAAAAAAGTTGCTTAGTAAACAACAATTACTTGTTATTGTTGTCAGAACAAGTGATTGTTGCATAAAAGGCAATCATTCTATGATAATGACTGTCTTTTATGCAACTTTGTTTGAAATCTTATTTGATTCTAAAAAAAGTTGCTTAGTAAACAACAATTACTTGTTATTGTTGTCAGAACAAGTGATTGTTGCATAAAAGGCAATCATTCTATGATAATGACTGTCTTTTATGCAACTTTGTTTGAAATCTTATTTGATTCTAAAAAAAGTTGCTTAGTAAACAACAATTACTTGTTATTGTTGTCAGAACAAGTGATTGTTGCATAAAAGGCAATCATTCTATGATAATGACTGTCTTTTATGCAACTTTGTTTGAAATCTTATTTGATTCTAAAAAAAGTTGCTTAGTAAACAACAATTACTTGTTATTGTTGTCAGAACAAGTGATTGTTGCATAAAAGGCAATCATTCTATGATAATGACTGTCTTTTATGCAACTTTGTTTGAAATCTTATTTGATTCTAAAAAAAGTTGCTTAGTAAACAACAATTACTTGTTATTGTTGTCAGAACAAGTGATTGTTGCATAAAAGGCAATCATTCTATGATAATGACTGTCTTTTATGCAACTTTGTTTGAAATCTTATTTGATTCTAAAAAAAGTTGCTTAGTAAACAACAATTACTTGTTATTGTTGTCAGAACAAGTGATTGTTGCATAAAAGGCAATCATTCTATGATAATGACTGTCTTTTATGCAACTTTGTTTGAAATCTTATTTGATTCTAAAAAAAGTTGCTTAGTAAACAACAATTACTTGTTATTGTTGTCAGAACAAGTGATTGTTGCATAAAAGGCAATCATTCTATGATAATGACTGTCTTTTATGCAACTTTGTTTGAAATCGATTTTCAAACAAAGTTGCATAAAAGACAGTCATTATCATAGAATGATTGCCTTTTATGCAACAATCACTTGTTCTGACAACAATAACAAGTAATTGTTGTTTACTAAGCAACTTTTTTTAGAATCAAATAAGATTTCAAACAAAGTTGCATAAAAGACAGTCATTATCATAGAATGATTGCCTTTTATGCAACAATCACTTGTTCTGACAACAATAACAAGTAATTGTTGTTTACTAAGCAACTTTTTTTAGAATCAAATAAGATTTCAAACAAAGTTGCATAAAAGACAGTCATTATCATAGAATGATTGCCTTTTATGCAACAATCACTTGTTCTGACAACAATAACAAGTAATTGTTGTTTACTAAGCAATTTTTTAGAATCAAATAAGATTTCAAACAAAGTTGCATAAAAGACAGTCATTATCATAGAATGATTGCCTTTTATGCAACAATCACTTGTTCTGACAACAATAACAAGTAATTGTTGTTTACTAAGCAACTTTTTTTAGAATCAAATAAGTTTCAAACAAAGTTGCATAAAAGACAGTCATTATCATAGAATGATTGCCTTTTATGCAACAATCACTTGTCTGACAACAATAACAAGTAATTGTTGTTTACTAAGCAAC
Source organism: Trichomonas vaginalis G3 (assembly GCF_026262505.1). Taxonomy (NCBI): domain Eukaryota; phylum Parabasalia; order Trichomonadida; family Trichomonadidae; genus Trichomonas; species Trichomonas vaginalis. The sequence goes on along the minus strand of NW_026529128.1, from coordinate 5,781 downwards.
TTTTTTTAGAATCAAATAAGATTTCAAACAAAGTTGCATAAAAGACAGTCATTATCATAGATGATTGCCTTTTATGCAACAATCACTTGTTCTGACAACAATAACAAGTAATTGTTGTTTACTAAGCAACTTTTTTAGAATCAAATAAGATTTCAAACAAAGTTGCAAAAAGAAAGAGCTCATTATCATAGAATGATTGCCTTTATGCAACAATCACTTGTTCTGACAACAATAACAAGTAATTGTTTGTTACTAAGCAACTTTTTTTAGAATCAAATAAAATTTCAAACAATATATTAAAAGACAGTCATTATCATTTAGATATGATTGCTTTTTATGCAACAATAAAACAAAACAAAATTGTATCTAGAACAAACAAAAAATAAAAAAAAAACAAAAGATAAAATAGACATAATGATAAAAAAAAAAAATAAAAAAAAAAAATAAAAAAAAAAATAAAAAAATTAAAAAACAAATAAAAAAAAAAAACATAAAGACAAAAACTAATAAACATAATAAATACTGAGAAAAAAAAAAAATTAAATAAGACAAAAAAAAAAAAAAACAAAAAAACAAAAAAAATTCAAAACAAAAAAAACAAATACAAGACAAAAACAATAAAAAAAACAAAAAAAACATTCAAACAAAGTTGCATAAAAAAAACAAAAATCTTTCAAAAAAACTGACGAAAAGTAAAAGAGTGAAAAAAAAAGATTTCATAAATAGACAAACAAAAAAAAATCATAGAATGATTCTTTATGCAACAAACACAACAATAACAAGTAATTGTTGTTACTAAGCAACTTTTTTTAGAACAAATAAGATTTCAAACAAAGTTGCATTAAAGACAGTCATTATCATAGAATGATTGCCTTTTATGCAACAATCACTTGTTCTGACAACAATAACAAGTAATTGTGTTTTACTAAGCAACTTTTTTTAGAATCAAAAAGATTTCAAACAAAGTTGCATAAAAGACAGTCATTATCATAGAATGATTGCCTTTTATGCAACAATCACTTGTTCTGACAACAATAACAAGTAATTGTTGTTTACTAAGCAACTTTTTTTAGAATAAATAAGATTTCAAACAAAGTTGCATAAAAGACAGTCATTATCATAGAATGATTGCCTTTTATGCAACAATCACTTGTTCTACAACAATAACAAGTAATTGTTGTTTACTAAGCAACTTTTTTTAGAATCAAATAGATTTCAAACAAAGTTGCATAAAAGACAGTCATTATCATAGAATGATTGCCTTTTATGCAACAATCACTTGTTCTGACAACAATAACAAAGTAATTGTTGTTTACTAAGCAACTTTTTTTAGAATCAAAAAGATTTCAAACAAAGTTGCATAAAAGACAGTCATTATCATAGAATGATTGCCTTTTATGCAACAATCACTTGTTCTGACAACAATAACAAGTAATTGTTGTTTACTAAGCAACTTTTTTTAGAATCAAATAAGATTTCAAACAAAGTTGCATAAAAGACAGTCATTATCATAGAATGATTGCCTTTTATGCAACAATCACTTGTTCTGACAACAATAACAAGTAATTGTTGTTTACTAAGCAACTTTTTTAGAATCAAATAAGATTTCAAACAAAGTTGCATAAAAGACAGTCATTATCATAGAATGATTGCCTTTTATGCAACAATCACTTGTTCTGACAACAATAACAAGTAATTGTTGTTTACTAAGCAACTTTTTTAGAATCAAATAAGATTTCAAACAAAGTTGCATAAAAGACAGTCATTATATAGAATGATTGCCTTTTATGCAACAATCACTTGTTCTGACAACAATAACAAGTAATTGTTGTTTACTAAGCAACTTTTTTTAGAATCAAATAAGATTTCAAACAAAGTTGCATAAAAGACAGTCATTATCATAGAATGATTGCCTTTTATGCAACAATCACTTGAACAACAATAACAAGTAATGTTGTTTACTAAGCAACTTTTTTTAGAATCAAATAAGATTTCAAACAAAGTTGCATAAAAGACAGTCATTATCATAGAATGATTGCCTTTTATGCAACAATCACTTGTTCTGACAACAATAACAAGTAATGTTGTTTACTAAGCAACTTTTTTTAGAATCAAATAAGATTTCAAACAAAGTTGCATAAAAGACAGTCATTATCATAGAATGATTGCCTTTTATGCAACAATCACTTGTTCTGACAACAATAACAAGTAATGTTGTTTACTAAGCAACTTTTTTTAGAATCAAATAAGATTTCAAACAAAGTTGCATAAAAGACAGTCATTATCATAGAATGATTGCCTTTTATGCAACAATCATTGTTCTGACAACAATAACAAGTAATTGTTGTTTACTAAGCAACTTTTTTTAGAATCAAATAAGATTTCAAACAAAGTTGCATAAAAGACAGTCATTATCATAGAATGATTGCCTTTATGCAACAATCACTTGTTCTGACAACAAATAACAAGTAATTGTTGTTTACTAAGCAACTTTTTTTAGAATCAAATAAGATTTCAAACAAAGTTGCATAAAAGACAGTCATTATCATAGAATGATTGCCTTTTATGCAACATCACTTGTTCTGACAACAATAACAAGTAATTGTTGTTTACTAAGCAACTTTTTTTAGAAACAAATAAGATTTCAAACAAAGTTGCATAAAAGACAGTCATTTTCATAGAATGATTGCCTTTTATGCAACAATCACTTGTTCTGACAACAATAACAAGTAATTGTTGTTACTAAGCAACTTTTTTTAGAATCAAATAAGATTTCAAACAAAGTTGCATAAAAGACAGTCATTATCATAGAATGATTGCCTTTTATGCAACAATCACTTGTTCTGACAACAATAACAAGTAATTGTTGTTTACTAAGCAACTTTTTTAGAATCAAATAAGATTTCAAACAAAGTTGCATAAAAGACAGTCATTATCATAGAATGATTGCCTTTATTTGCAACAATCACTTGTTCTGACAACAATAACAAGTAATTGTTGTTTACTAAGCAACTTTTTTTAGAATCAAATAAGATTTCAAACAAAGTTGCATAAAAGACAGTCATTATCATAGAATGATTGCCTTTTATGCAACAATCACTTGTTCTGACAACAATAACAAGTAATTGTTGTTTACTAAGCAACTTTTTTTAGAATCAAATAAGATTTCAAACAAAGTTGCATAAAAGACAGTCATTATCATAGAATGATTGCCTTTTATGCAACAATCACTTGTTCTGACAACAATAACAAGTAATTGTTGTTTACTAAGCAACTTTTTTTAGAATCAAATAAGATTTCAAACAAAGTTGCATAAAAGACAGTCATTATCATAGAATGATTGCCTTTTATGCAACAATCACTTGTTCTGACAACAATAACAAGTAATTGTTGTTTACTAAGCAACTTTTTTTAGAATCAAATAAGATTTCAAACAAAGTTGCATAAAAGACAGTCATTATCATAGAATGATTGCCTTTTATGCAACAATCACTCTGTCTATGTTCTGACACAATAACAAGTAATTGTTTTTACTAAGCAACTTTTTTTAGAATCAAATAAGATTTCAAACAAAGTTGCATAAAAGACAGTCATTATCATAGAATGATTGCCTTTTATGCAACAATCACTTGTTCTGACAACAATAACAAGTAATTGTTGTTTACTAAGCAACTTTTTTTAGAATCAAATAAGATTTCAAACAAAGTTGCATAAAAGACAGTCATTATCATAGAATGATTGCCTTTATGCAACAATCACTTGTTCTGACAAAATAACAAGTAATTGTTGTTTACTAAGCAACTTTTTTTAGAATCAAATAAGATTTCAAACAAAGTTGCATAAAAGACAGTCATTATCATAGATGATTGCCTTTATGCACAAATCACTTGTTCTGACAACAATAACAAGTAATTGTTGTTTACTAAGCAACTTTTTTTAGAAATCAAATAAGATTTCAAACAAAGTTGCATAAAAGACAGTCATTATCATAGAATGATTGCCTTTTATGCAACAATCACTTGTTCTGACAACAATAACAAGTAATTGTTGTTTACTAAGCAACTTTTTTTAGAATCAAATAAGATTTCAAACAAAGTTGCATAAAAGACAGTCATTATCATAGAATGATTGCCTTTTATGCAACAATCACTTGTTCTGACAACAATAACAAGTAATTGTTGTTTACTAAGCAACTTTTTTAGAATCAAATAAGATTTCAAACAAAGTTGCATAAAAGACAGTCATTATCATAGAATGATTGCCTTTTATGCAACAATCACTTGTTTCTGACAACAATAACAAGTAATTGTTGTTTACTAAGCAACTTTTTTTAGAATCAAATAAGATTTCAAACAAAGTTGCATAAAAGACAGTCATTATCATAGAATGATTGCCTTTTATGCAACAATCACTTGTTCTGACAACAATAACAAGTAATTGTTGTTTACTAAGCAACTTTTTTTAGAATCAAATAAGATTTCAAACAAAGTTGCATAAAAGACAGTCATTATCATAGAATGATTGCCTTTTATGCAACAATCACTTGTTCTGACAACAATAACAAGTAATTGTTGTTTACTAAGCAACTTTTTTTAGAATCAAATAAGATTTCAAACAAAGTTGCAATAAAGACAGTCATTATCATAGAATGATTGCCTTTTATGCAACAATCACTTGTTCTGACAACAATAACAAGTAATTGTTGTTTACTAAGCAACTTTTTTTAGAAATCAAATAAGATTTCAAACAAAGTTGCATAAAAGACAGTCATTATCATAGAATGATTGCCTTTTATGCAACAATCACTTGTTCTGACAACAATAACAAGTAATTGTTGTTTACTAAGCAACTTTTTTTAGAATCAAATAAGATTTCAAACAAAGTTGCATAAAAGACAGTCATTATCATAGAATGATTGCCTTTATGCAACAATCACTTGTTCTGACAACAATAACAAGTAATTGTTGTTTACTAAGCAACTTTTTTTAGAATCAAATAAAGATTTCAAACAAAGTTGCATAAAAGACAGTCATTATCATAGAATGATTGCCTTTTATGCAACAATCACTTGTTCTGACAACAATAACAAGTAATTGTTGTTTACTAAGCAACTTTTTTTAGAATCAAATAAGATTTCAAACAAAGTTGCATAAAAGACAGTCATTATCATAGAATGATTGCCTTTTATGCAACAATCACTTTCTGACAACAATAACAAGTAATTGTTGTTTACTAAGCAACTTTTTTTAGAATCAAATAAGATTTCAAACAAAGTTGCATAAAAGACAGTCATTATCATAGAATGATTGCCTTTTATGCAACAATCACTTGTTCTGACAACAATAACAAGTAATTGTTGTTTACTAAGCAACTTTTTTTAGAATCAAATAAGATTTCAAACAAAGTTGCATAAAAGACAGTCATTATCATAGAATGATTGCCTTTTATGCAACAATCACTTGTTCTGACAACAATAACAAATAATTGTTGTTTACTAAGCAATTTTTTTAGAATCAAATAAGATTTCAAACAAAGTTGCATAAAAGACAGTCATTATCATAGAATGATTGCCTTTTATGCAACAATCACTTTCTGACAACAATAACAAGTAATTGTTGTTTACTAAGCAACTTTTTTTAGAATCAAATAAGATTTCAAACAAAGTTGCATAAAAGACAGTCATTTTCATAGAATGATTGCCTTTTATGCAACAATCACTTGTTCTGACAACAATAACAAGTAATTGTTGTTTACTAAGCAACTTTTTTAGAATCAAATAAA
>NW_026529127.1:0-10299 GCF_026262505.1 Trichomonas vaginalis G3 | reverse complement strand
ATCAATAAAGTCATAATCAAGAGACTCATAAACGAGAAAAAGAAATTGAAACTAATGATTATTTGAATTTATGAAATAATTATTTGATTCTTCTTTCTTCAATCTCTTCTATTCTTTTTGTTAAATCATCAATTTTCATTAATGAGGTGATTCTTGATTGAGGAATAGATTTCAAACTAACACTCCTTTATTTTTGAAATTTTGAATCCATCAACTTTAAACATTTTATTCAATTTACACGTGTGTCAATTCTTCAAATAATTTTTTATTATTAGCATAATAGTCATTAAATTCTTCAACAGATGAAAAAATTTTTATTTCAGTAATTGGTTTAACAACGTTTATTTTTTGTTGAACATTTTCACTTTCATTTATTTCTTCCTCCTCTGTTTCATTCATTTTTAAAATCGGTTTCATTTATTATAAAATAAAAATTAGAATATAAGTGATGAAATATATTTTTTAATTAATATTAAATCAGAAATGCGGCAGGATTCTTTAAAAAATTATGGGATGGAATTAAGAAAGCTGCGGGTTGGGTTCATAAAAATATTATTAAACCCGTTGCAAACTTTTTGGCACCAGTAGCGAAAACGGCAGGAACTATCATAGGTGGAGTATTAGGTACTAAAGCAGGTAATCCGCGATGGGAGCACAAGCAGGTAACGCAATTGGTGGAATTGCTGAAGGAATACTTAATAAAATAGGAGGTAAATAGTGGAAAAATAAATAAATATTATTTTTATCTTAGTATCGTTGAAGTCTTTGATAAACTTTTTCTCCTTTATTTAATATTTCTCTTATTGGGGCAGCTTTTGGTGTTATTGATTCAGCAACGTCACTAATTGCTTCTCTTTATTCTTAAATATCCAATTTGCTCCCTTCTTCATTGTTTCCCAAACTTTATGCGCTCCTCTTTTTACTTTATCCCACAGTTTCTTAAATATACCTGAGCCATAGTTGATTATTTCATTAAAATTAAAAATTCATTTTCATCTTTTAATTTTGATTTTTTATTTATTAATAAATGACGACTAACTATTTGGTGCCAAACACTAAACCGATTAATGGAAATGTGTTTCATTCATTCGAAAAGATAAATGAAATATTCGCAAAGAATGACGGTAGAAGATATTATAGAGAACTTGAAAGTTCATGCTATGACTCTGATGCTCCATATTTTGATGATAAACAAACTCATTTAAGAATTACAAATCCGGCTCATGATGTGAACCAATTAGGTGACACATATATTAAACGCAAAGTTAAAAGCAACTCTAGTTTCAAATAAAGCTTTCACATGTGATGCCGCTTTTAAATGCATGCGTTTATTCGTTGGTTACAAATCATCAAATCAAAGCTTTAAACAATTAGAAGTAGAAACCGAAAGAGGTGATGCCGGTTATCTTCAGATGGATTGCGCCGTGAATCTTTCGCATTTGCAACATATAAACCAAAATCAGAAAGGAAAGTTAAAAAGTTTGTTCATTCGTTATATAATAATGTTCAAAAATATGATAACTCAGTATGTGGTAAATATATTGACCCTTCAGAAGTTTTCAAGAACGCAAATGAAGAAGTTGATGTCACTTTTGATATGATTATTCCGGTAAATGATTTGTTAGCATTTCAGGCGTTCGATGATTATCCTAAATCATTTGGTGAAATCATTCTTAAATATTATGTTTTCAGGGATACTTTAGTATTTTGTCAGGTTGACCCGTTAAGAGTTGCTGATTTACAAAAATTACGTTTATGAAAAGATAACTGATGAAAATTATGAAAAGATTATGAATCATGTTTATAAATATGATCGCAAATTCCAACAAATCGGACTTCCTGCCAAATTAATTACAAGCTTAGCCGCTACATCTGCTGACGCAACAGTTGATAACGTTATTATTTCATGCACAAAGATGGAAGTTTTAGAGGATAAATGCATTACACCTGGATATGGTTTAATTGAAGAATCAGTTAAAGCAATACCACGTTTATTTAGTAAGGAAGATCCATTCATGATTCCAGCTCAACATATTGACGTTCGTTCACTAAATGGAGGTTGCATCACTCCTGAAGGTATCAGCTCAGATTTCTCATACGCTCTTCATAATGTTACAGATGTTGTGTTAACATTTCCGAAGAATGCAATGCAAAGAACAGTTTTAGAAAATCCAATGCTTCGAGGTCTTCAGGTCACTATAGATTCCAGAAACTTCCCCGATCAAGCGATGACCACAGTGGGCGACATATTCTTTACACGTATGCTTCAAGCTTCTGATTTAGATGGAGTGAATGAATGCACGGAAGAATACGAGGACTCATTAACTAGACCTGAATGATGATAATGGCATACCATTAGCTAGAACATGGAAAGACCAAACTTCATTCTTATGCACTATTCCAGTTCAACGTGATGGAGCGGGTATATTTCTTTGATGGATTAGAAACTTTCAATTCACAAGTTACAGTATAAGTGAAAGCTTATCCAATCATTCAGGGTGAAAATGACACTTACTGTTCAAAGGTGACAAATCCTCCTCAGGTTTGGTTTACTAGGACTACATATTGGACATGGACACCGGACGAAGGTTTGAAATATCATCCAACAGGTACACCACCACAGTATAGAAGTTCATATGATGAAATATTGATGAATAGAAATGTTTAAAATTATAAATTTATTTTTGATTAAATGGATTTAAATTCATCCACCCCTTATGAAGAATTAGCAGGAGTATATAATACATACGTAGATGATATGATTAATGAAGCATTGAGTGATAATAGAAATGCTCTATCTAAGGAAAAATTAATGAAAATTCCATATTCTGAATGTTACTTAAATTCAATCACTGCAGCAATTGGTAAACAAAATAAAGGTAAAACATTAACGATATTAAAACAAATTATCATTATTGCTAACACTTCCCCCATTCACATGTGTTAATTTATATCAACCGTTCAGGTTCACCTTCAGATGATACATTTGAATCTTTAAAGCATTTAATCAAAATTCCAATTATTTATTTATCACAAGAAGAAGCAGAAGATTATTTAAAAAACTTTTTAATGTATAAAGAATTATATAATACAATCAAGAAGCAAGGATTAGAGGATAAAATTATTGATAAACAACGGGATGAATTATTTGAAACACTTTCTATTTCAAATTTTGATAGAGAATTTTTGCATTCACTATTTTTCTAGATGATGCCGTGAAATCAAAACTAATAACAAATGAGAAATCATATTTTAATCAGTTATTAACTCAATGTCGACACATTCAGTGTTCATTCTTCATGGCTGTTCAATACTTCAAAGCATTAAGCACAAACATTAAATCAAATCTATCAACCCTTTTCATTTTCAGTGGTTTAGTCGTCAACAGTTGAACGTTATGCTTTATCAAGTGAATTTACCAATGAGCATTAATGAACTTTACACACAATATCAGCAATTAGGTGAACATGGAAAAATAATAGTTGATTTAAATAAAGGTTTTAAATTTGATTAACTTTTTATAATTAATTTTTATTTTTTATTTATAATTAAACATGACAGAAATAGCAAATCTTCTACAGGTTCCATTAAAACAAGGGACAAACAAAAAGGGTGCATATAATAGAACTATGAAAGTTCCAGACGGAATGAAAGAATTAGTCCACATTGTTGCCGGTCTTCAAAAGGATGTTAAACAAATGAGAAACGTTTTAACATTACCAGAAGCTCAAGCATATGCCAAACGTCATGGACCAAATTGGGAAGCACACGAAGCAGACATTACGGGTCCAAATGGAAAACCTGATGGTATAAATGAAGTTTTCGTTACTGATGGTCAAGGTAATATTAAAGTCATAAATGGTTATAAATTAACTATGTATGATTATCCTAAACGTAAAGCATATAATGAACGTTATCCTATGCAATTTGATGAAAATGGAAAAGCTGTTAAACAATACATTGGAGAAGGTGAAATGGTCCAATTAATTCATACCGTCATAATCCATATTCTTATTTCAATGAAGAATTAAATGCTATTGAAGAGGGACCGGATGGATTACCACGATATGTTAATCAGTTTGATGGTCAATATGCAAATTTAGACCTGAAATTCCAGCTAAGAAATTCTTTAAAGTTGCTTTATTCGATCCAGTGTTCAATGAACAGAAAGAAGCAATGAAAGCAGAATTTAAACCAATTCAAGTGGCAAGAATTTCTTCATCTTCACTTTCAGAAGCGTTCAAGGAATTGATAAAGAAACCACTTTATTCTCAACAAGGTTATAACTTTGATTTAATTAAAGAAAGTGATAGACGTAAATTAGAAAAATCAGATGGTTTTAAGAATGCATGTAATGAAATGATTAAAGATATTGTAAATGATAAAATAAGACTGGAAGAAACTCAAAGCAATATCAATAACATAATTGGTGCAGTTACAAAGAAAGTATAAGCAAACAATGATGAACCTTGGGATATTACCGTAACAACTAAATAAAACTTTAAATATATTTTTCTTTTTTTATTCAATTATAAATGAGAAGACGTTTCACAAGTCAAAAGAACACTAAACGCAAAAGCAGAGATTACGGTTGGTTATAACGTAAATGATGATAAATCACGAATTATTCAAAATGTTAAAGTTAATGTTAGCCCTGAATTAACTCGTGACTTACCGAAAAAGGAGGAGGAGCAAAATAAAGAAGATGGAGACCCAATCATTTTATCTGAACCCGGTAAAGAACCTGTTGAAATTCCCACTTATCCAACATACCCCCCACCTCTTTCATCAAACATCGAGAACCCAGGAATCTACGATTCCAGTCGCAATGCGCCATATAAAATAGACATTAATTCTGAATTAATGAAAATTTACCGTGATATAATAATTAATAATTATGATTCAATAATAAATTTAATTGACCAATCAGGTTTAATTATTTTACCTTATGAATCATTAATTCACATTATCGCCATTCTTTGTGATGTTCAAGATTCAGACGTTAAGATTCAATTTTTCATAGATGATGAGGTTTCATGCTGCGGAACAGTTGCAAAAATAAATCCTATAAAGGATATTAGCACAATTAAGATATCAAAGAACGGAACAACAACTGAACTTCATTTAACATATAATGATATTTATAATAAAATAGTTGATGAATATAAAATATCACTTGAAAAATTCTTTGTTAAGGCTATTTAATATTCAAGCATTAACATTATCGAATAATAATCCTTTGAATCATAATCAATAATAATTGACCTTTCACCAGTTTCTATCGTTTGTTTTATTTCTTTTTGTTCCCCACTATCCGGATCGGTCATTGTAATTGTTTTTGTTATAGTATCAGCTTTATCTTTAACTTCAATCTTTTTTCCATCGGGATATTTAAACCAAAATTCCAAAAATTCGATATTGTCAATCTGTTCATATTTTAATCTATCAATTACATTTTTAATACCATCTGAAAATCTTATGAAATGGTCATTATATGGGTTTGATTGAACTAAATTTGAATGAAGTGAAATATAACCTGTTGATGAATATGACATTGACTCATATTTTCTGAAAACACTAAAATTTATAACATGAATGAATTTCTTATTCGTTGAATTTATGAATTCTTGAGGTAATCTTATTCTAGTTTTATTTATCACTGGAAAATAACGCTTTACCATATTTTTAATCGTAATAAAAATGTCAATTATCAATATTATTTCGAATAATAACTGTGAATTAAATTTAACAGTTAGCGGAATTTATAATGTTACTCTCGTTTCTGTGAGTGGTAAATTTAATCCCATTCTTTTAGACCCTTCAGATTATATATCATTTATTAAAGATGACCATGAAAAAACGTATGATATGTATATAAATAATGTGATAACGAAATGGGATATTAACATGATTTTAAGTTATTTAAATGAATCATTTATCATATGGTATGAAGAAAATTTTAAATCAAAACCTGATAAACTTTTTGAACTTGATGAAATAAATAACCTTATTAAATTCCCGAAAATTAAATTTTGTACTCCTCATCTTCGTTCATTGTTGGGGATATTAAATTTTGAAAAAGATGTTGGGGATGTTTTGTATTCTGACACTGGTTCCAATTTCATTTTAATCAAATGTGATAAAGTTAATACCCCAATGAGATTTTCACATCAAACATTAGACCCTAACTCTTACCCATCAATACAAAACATTTTATCCATCAACTTAAACACATTTTCTTTATCATATCCGTTTCAATTATCTGGGAATTCATTTATTCTTCATTCAAAAGATTTATCAAATATTAAATTTAGAGTAACTGACCTATTTGATTGTGATTTAGAATTCATGAATGAAATATTATGGCAATTTCAAATAGAAAAAATAGCTGATGAGATAACAGATTAAATATTTATTTTTAAATCATAATAAATGATTAAACAACAGCAACCACAACAACTTAAGGCACAAAACACCCAGGTCCTCAGACCATTACATACGCCATATATGCATATAATTCAAAGACGGCAGAACAAACGCAAAGGTTGAAATATGGAGATTTAGAGATAGTATTGAAAAATGACCATTTCGAATTCGTTTGCAAAGGAGGTGCAGTGATATCAAATATAAAAGAAATTTTATTTATGAATTCAAAAATTAAAGGTATAACGGATGATATAACATCAATTCCACCAGAAGAACAGAGATATTACGCATTAAATGCATTTCCTAAAGTTTTGAAGATTGGAAGATTTAATTTAAATGAGGAATTCATAGAAGGTTTCCTAAATGACATAATGAAGAAAGCAGATAAGGAATACGTGGATAGTGAGTTAATGAAGAAGGCAAATTTGGTTTATGTTGATGAAAAAGATAATGAAATTAAAGAAAGGGTTGAATGGTATCATGAATGGACATCAAAGATTTTAAAAACTAAAGCCGATACAGGATGGGTTTCAGGATGTTTAGACCTTAAAGCGGATAAGGAATATGTTAACGATGAGTTAAATAAGAAAGCAGATAAGGAATATGTGGATAGTGAGTTAATGAAGAAAGCTAATATATCATTTGTTAATGAAGAAATAAAACAATCAGAGGTCTATTTTACTCCACCATTTTTAAATTTTATGAAATCATCAGATAAAACCTTTGATATAGATTCTTTTGAATGGATATGTTTCGATGGAGTGACCATGTATTTATTTTATACAGATGGAGTGCTTTATTATTTTAAAACAAATGATTTTAAAAACTATGAATCATTTACTCCATCTGTTTTGAATCCTGATACACGAAAGCCAATCATTAATCCAATAATTTTATATGTTGAATATAATAACGGTAAATTTATGGGAATGATAACGGTTGAAGATGATTTTTGCCTTGTTATTCATTCGATTGTATCCAATGGTTCAAATGTAATTTAAATCAAGATGCTAAATTTAAATATCCAAATAATCCTATTAGATGTGTTAATAATAAATGGGTACTAATTTATGAAGTCAATCAAATTTTCATTAGTGAGGATGGGATAAATTATTATATGTTTAGTATGATGTCATCAGATTTGAAAATTGATTATACAAGTAAGTGGTATTACATTAACAACATGTATTTTATCCTACAAAATGATAAAATTTATAGATCATCTTCAATATCACAAGGTCAATTTGAACAAATTTTTCAAGCTGATGGAGACATTGAAGCTTTATGTTATGGATCAAATGTTTATGTTCTCGTTTCAGGTGAAATGGTCTATTCATATCCTGTAAGTTATAACAGACATATTTATTTATCACAGGATTTATCAAATTGGGAATTGGTTTATTCATTCACTCCAAAATTTACTCAAAATTATAGATTTACAAATTTATTTTATATTGATGGGTATTTCATTGCTTTAGGATGTGGTGATTTAGTAAATATCAGTAGTGATGGAAGAAACTGGTCTGAAATCACAAAATTTCAAGATGTTAGAAAAGCAATTTTCAAAAATAATACGTTAATATTGATAACAAGACCAGTTTTAAATACTCACCCAAATTCAATATTATATAATAAATTCAATATTCATAATGGATTAAATACAATTCTTGAGATGATTTACCCCATTGGTTCTATTTATACGTCAATGAACTCAACAAATCCTTCAGAAGTTTTAGGTTTCGGTATGTGGGAACAGATTGTAGATAAATTCCTCTATTGTGCGAACTCTTCAAAGCAAACAGGAGGTTCGAAGAAAATTACTGAAGCAAATCTTCCACCGCACACTCATACAGGAACTACAAACTTTTCTGGTGACCATAGTCACTCATTAAGAGACCATCCATTATACAACTCAGAATATTATGCTGGCAATGACGTTTTATCTCCAGATTATAACCATTCAGCAAAAAAGACTTTTCGACCAACTGAACCAGGAGGAGATCATTCACATACTTTCACAACAAATCCAACAGGCTTGGGTAAAGATTATATGCCACCATTTATGACTGTATTCGCATGGTACCGCATTTATTGAATGTGCTTGAGCCTACTTTGCAGGCTTACCGCGTTCATTGAATGAACTAAATATATTTTATGTTTGTAATTAATTAGGTAATGAAGTAATGAATGAACTGCAGAAATAAATGTTTACGTTAATGTTTACAGGTTATTCAATAATGACTTATTTTGAAGAACTGAAGGTGCTACCATGTTACCATGTGCTACCAGGTCATTTAACTTCTCTGAAAAAGTGTGACAACATGACATTTTGACAACAACACAGGAGGAAGGCAGTTATGAATTATTTTTGAAGAACTGAAGGTGCTACCATGTTACCAGGTCATTTAACTCATGACATTTTGACAACAACACAGGTTATTCAATAATGACTTATTTTTGAAGAACTGAAGGTGCTACCATGTTACCATGTGCTACCAGGTCATTTAACTTCTCTGAAAAAGTGTGACAACATGACATTTTGACAACAACACAGGAGGAAGGCAGTTATGAATTATTTTTGAAGAACTGAAGGTGCTACCATGTTACCAGGTCATTTAACTCATGACATTTTGACAACAACACAGGTTATTCAATAATGACTTATTTTTGAAGAACTGAAGGTGCTACCATGTTACCATGTGCTACCAGGTCATTTAACTTCTCTGAAAAAGTGTGACAACATGACATTTTGACAACACACAGGAGGAAGGCAGTTATGAATTATTTTTGAAGAACTGAAGGTGCTACCATGTTACCAGGTCATTTAACTCATGACATTTTGACAACAACACAGGTTATTCAATAATGACTTATTTTTGAAGAACTGAAGGTGCTACCATGTTACCATGTGCTACCAGGTCATTTAACTTCTCTGAAAAAGTGTGACAACATGACATTTTGACAACAACACAGGAGGAAGGCAGTTATGAATTATTTTTGAAGAACTGAAGGTGCTACCATGTTACCATGTGCTACCAGGTCATTTAACTTCTCTGAAAAAGTGTGACAACATGACATTTTGACAACAACACAGGAGGAAGGCAGTTATGAATTATTTTTGAAGAACTGAAGGTGCTACCATGTTACCATGTGCTACCAGGTCATTTAACTTCTCTGAAAAAGTGTGACAACATGACATTTTGACAACAACACAGGAGGAAGGCAGTTATGAATTATTTTTGAAGAACTGAAGGTGCTACCATGTTACCAGGTCATTTAACTCATGACATTTTGACAACAACACAGGTTATTCAATAATGACTTATTTTTGAAAGAACTGAAGGTGCTACCATGTTACCATGTGCTACCAGGTCATTTAACTTCTCTGAAAAAGTGTGACAACATGACATTTTGACAACAACACAGGAGGAAGGCAGTTATGAATTATTTTTGAAGAACTGAAGGTGCTACCATGTTACCAGGTCATTTAACTCATGACATTTTGACAACAACACAGGTTATTCAATAATGACTTATTTTTGAAGAACTGAAGGTGCTACCATGTTACCATGTGCTACCAGGTCATTTAACTTCTCTGAAAAAGTGTGACAACATGACATTTTGACAACAAACAGGAGGAAGGCAGTTATGAATTATTTTTGAAGAACTGAAGGTGCTACCATGTTACCATGTGCTACCAGGTCATTTAACTTCTCTGAAAAAGTGTGACAACATGACATTTTGACAACAACACAGGAGGAAGGCAGTTATGAATTATTTTTGAAGAACTGAAGGTGCTACCATGTTACCAGGTCATTTAACTCATGACATTTTGACAACAACACAGGTTATTCAATAATGACTTATTTTTGA
>NW_026529126.1:0-2525 GCF_026262505.1 Trichomonas vaginalis G3 | reverse complement strand
TATGGAACAGCGAAAAATCTTGACCCTCAACAAGAGTATGAGGTGAATATGGAATCTTTCCAAGAGTCTAAGAAAAATTCGGCTGACATAGTAGAAGAATATCGAAAAATGTTCACCGACATACAAAAGACTCCAACATCAGATGAAAATATTCAGCATAGAATGGAAGTACTGAAAGAAAATGTACGCAAATACAATAATCCTTTTTACTTACGACCATATAACGTTCAATCTTTGGCTGAACTCGGTGAAAATAAAAGGTTAAATTTCAACAAAACATATAGAAATGAAACATTGTTTAAAGTTCATTCAGAACCTAACCAATATGGAAACAAACCTACTTTTGTTTCTGCAGACTATGGAACTACAATGAGATGGGGTCATAAAGCTAATCCGGATAGGTGGTTCATAAACTTACAACCTCAATTCCAAGAAGTTGTAGACGCAATGGAAGTGAATGGTGAACCAGATATAACGGGTATTTTCAGCGCGGCTTTAATGCCATTGAAAGATATGAAAGATGCAGATATTTTGGACCAGTATGAAATGAACATGGCTGAGGGAAATATAACACCTGACGTTCTAGAACATTTATCTCAAAGAACTACACAGAACCATAGAGATGGTATATTTGGTGAAGAGTTTAGAAAGAAAGTTAGGGAGAGAGAAGGAAGAGAACCTATTGTACATGACCTTGCAAACGAAAGTTTGCAAAATGTCATAAAAACTTACTTTGCAGACAATGAACTGAGAAGGGATGAATATTTAAGAAAACTCAAATGGACAGTACCAAATGAAATGTTAGTATTGAAAAACATGTTCCTTGACAAAATAAAACCAACTACAGAAATAAATGACGCAAGACTGAAACGTTGGGTAAAAGCTTTCCCATTCACAAAAGATATTATTGGTTACATGGAAAGAAAACCAGAATGGCTACAAAAACATATATTTGGAAACGAGCTTATTCCATATGGACAAGCTCTGTTTGAAGAGCTTGAACCGGAAACTCAGGAAAGAGTCATGCAAACAATACGCGAAGACTCAAATACAAACTATGACAAAATCTTTCTAGGATATAGGTTACCTGAGATGGGCGACCAGAGCCCAAAGGCAAAAAGGACATGGGAAATTTACAACATACTAGGTGAACATGAGGCAAAGATGCTACAACTTGAAGCAGAGGGCAAGTTACCAAAAGCGACACCAAAGAAGAAGAGAAGAGTAGAACAAAGTGAAAGTAGTGAAGAAGTAACTTCATCTAGTGAAAGTAGTGGCAATGAAGGAAAAAGAAGAGTTAAAGATTCAGTTAAAAACTCAGTCAGGAAGAAAGTAAAGCTTGGTCCGAGTGGGTTCTATTATGACATATAAATCCAACTATTCTATATTTTTACCCATATGAAATGTACGCCGCTCAGAATATAACGCCAACAGTTTTGGATGCCATGAACGGAAATGTTTCCGAATGGTATAACGAATGCGACAATGCCATTAGAAGGTCAGAAATAGTTCCTGGAACTTACGAATATACAACTGCTGTTTCTTATGGAAACGTAGGTGAGTTTGGAGAAGGTTCTTCAACAACAGTAGATATTGCTTGCGACAGGTTTCATATTATTTCTATTGACAACTCATTCTTATACGTGGAACAAGACATTGAAATAAAACCTTCTGCCAAGTTGTCTGACAAGAAAGGTTGCAATGGAATTTTCTATGTCGGATACCAATATGCTCCAGAAGTTTTCATGGGATATAAGATATATTCTAACTCTGACTTAGTTCAAACAGTAACATGGGCAAACTATGAATGGTTCGCTTTGAGAAACTCAGTACAACCACAAGCTAGAGAACAAACAGACCAGTATGCAACTATTGAGAAAATAAGAAGACTTGACCCTAACGTTCCAGGAGTTTATGTTAACCTTTCTGGACAAACTGCAGCAGCAGTAACCAAAGTAAAACTGAAACTTAGAGTTCCTTTGTCATCTTTCCTCATCTTCAGGTTTTTAAGATACTTGCCAAACTGGGCAGGAAAAATTTCTATCGAACTTACTCCAAGCAAAAATAACTTAGTCATTGCACCAACACAAGACCCATTCACTATTGAAGTAAAGCAACATCAAACATTTCGCCGAATTTTGCAAAGACAAAGTTGACTTAGACTTTGGTTTCTCAAACTTCAACAATGAAGTAAACTATTATAATGGTGGTGCAACTGCTTGGGACCCAGTTAAGTTCACATGCGAAAAATTTGAATGCAAGAGAATAGAAAGCAGACTTGCAGTCTTATGTTGGACCCAGATATTTCAAATGCTTTAGCTGCCAAATATATTGCAGTTCCACTTATGTTCCCTATACACCAAATATCTGTCAAAGACTTTGCAGGTGAAGTTGGAAACCAAAATCCAGGAGCCGCAGGTGCAAGAACAGATATTGCTTTAACAACTGCAATGAAACATGCAGATACTATGTTTGTACTGTTCAGACGAACTATAAATGACTATTCTTGTTTCTACAACCCTGGT
>NW_026529125.1:0-8463 GCF_026262505.1 Trichomonas vaginalis G3 | reverse complement strand
TGCTTTTGTTCTGTCATTTAATAAAAATAAAATTTCAGTAAAATAAAAAATAAACTTAAAAATTAATGATATCACCACCCTCACACGTATGAAAACATAGCACAAAAATAATGTTTATGTTAGAATGTTAGATCTAACACGTTTTCTAACCTCTTTTCTAACCATGTTGAATTCATTACTTTATAACTCTCTTCCTTGGTTTCTTTTTAGTTGCTTTCTTCACGTCTGTCTCCAGCTTAACTGTCTTTCTTCTTCGTCCGTAATGATACCAGTTACTTCCACCAGTCAATGGGTCAAATGGTCTTTCGTAAGGGTTTCCATACATTCCATAGGGACCATACGGAAGAACTACTGGTGGAGAAGAAACATTTTCTTTAGTTCCATCGACTCTATTTAAATGCATTGTTTCACCTTTCATCTGGTCATTAAAGTCTTTTGCATGTTTTGCAAACTCATCGTCCTTTCCTAAAGCATTTTCTGACTCAGTCGCAACCAAATTGGATGCTTTATTTATGAGCCCTATTTTATTTAATCTTAACTTCTTTGCAACCCAGCCTCCAATCTTTCCTTTATTTGCATCTAATGTCTTCGAAACTCTTCCTCCACTCATTTTATTTACTGCGTCATAAGCCCCAAGTGCTTTTGCTCCAAATGCTAATGCTTTTGTTCCCATTGCGCCTAAAGCTGCCCAAGCTACCATTTACACCATATTAAAATCATCTCTCTTCAATATTATCTCATAAAAGTTCTCTTTACTGGAGAAAGTCAATGAAACATAAACATTCTCATTCATAAACTTCTTTCTTATCTCATCTATACGCTTCAAAATGTCTGAACAATTGCTAACATCTTCTACAACAGTTATTTCATCATGAATGACCTTTAAAAACAAGCTCATTTAATATGCTATTAAAATCATCTCAATAATGAGTCCATCCTTTCCGTCTTTGGGTAGCACAACATCTTTCATTGAAGAAGGTTCAACAAGTCTTATATTAAACTTACTGACAAAGTTTGTTATACTATAATGCTTCGGCGGCGAATACATATAGTTTGAAAGACATAATATAGATTCTTCAGCAAATTCACTTATACTGGATTTTATAACAATGTTCTCACGAGACCAAATACCACCAATTGACAATCTTGTAAGCAATCCTGCTGAACCTTCTACTGTAAACGTCGATGGTAACATTCCACGAAGGTCATCTATTGACATCGTTGAGTCACTGAATTTAAATATTTTCTTAAAGCAATCGTCATTATCTAACCATGCAATAGCTTTGAAGTTTTCATTCGAATATACATCTGCTTCATTAAATGTAAAACCTGACTTCTTTGCAGAGACGACTTTAAAATCTATTGCATTTGTTTCAAAATTATACGCTATGGTAACTTCTGAAGGTAATGGGTGTCCTTCCGCAGTCAGTTGTTCTCTCACTACCGTTTGAAGCTTTGTGTTAAAAACTTTCATGTCATCTCCTGTGTCTAGGTTCACATACACAGCAATAGGAAAACTATCTTGCTTCTTTGTCTCATCATTATATCTCAAAACATTAAAGTTCTTCAATAATATTGTCCTTCCTGCTGGAATACTTCTAACTTGTCTTATTTCAATAGCTTTCTCACCTCCTACATACTCTACCCAGTGTCTTGGATATTCATAAGTATACTGACTTTCTTGAATTTTGGTTGGTTTCATCATAACGTGTTCATAGTATATCTTTATACTCTTGTCAGTTAGACTCGGTGCTATGTTCTGAATATTTCTGACTTGCATTTTTAATGGAGATAAAATGAAGCATTTAATACATGACGTAGATGAAGACATGAATGAAACTACAGACAAACTTAACTCTTCTCTTATTCTTCCTTTCAGTAAGGACTATGAGTTCTGTTCAAATGGTGTTTATTTCTATTGTGGAAAGATGGGGTCAGGTAAGACATTTAACCTCATTCGTCATATACTCATAACAGAGCGTTTAGGTCAAGATTCATATTATGACCAAATCATTATATCAGCAACTTCAGACTCTATGGACTCAACAGCGAAAACATTTATGTCAAAAGTTCAAGCCTCTGTCGTTAAAGTTCCAGATAGCGAACTCATTGAATTTCTTCAACGTTACATTCGACGTAAGAGGAAATATTATGCCATCGTTGAATTTATACAGTCAGGAATGCAAAAGACTTCAGAAGAGATGGAAAGAATTATTGACAAACACCACTTACGTCAATACTCAGGAGTTTACGATATGAAACGACTTACAAACTACATTCTGTCAAAACTTTCAAAATACCCCTTCAAAAAGTATCCTTCAAACACTCTGCTCGTTTGCGACGACTTCGCCGGAAAAGGTTTAGTGTCAAAGCCTGACTCACCATTAGCTAACATCATTACTAAAGTCAGACATTACCACTTAACTGTAGCAATACTTATGCAAACATGGAGGTTTTTAGCTTTAAACATAAAACGTCTCATAACTGACTTCGTTATCTTTCAAGGTTTCTCACGCTATGATATTGAACTCATTTGGAAACAGTCAGGTATAACATTACCTTTTGAAGAAATTTGGGAAGCATATAAGTCTCTCATCTCTCCTCGTTCATACCTTGAGATTCATATCATGACTAATACCATTAAAGTCAAAAATATTCCATGGGAACGACCAACATTGTTTTAAAGTTTAACCTTCAATTGACTGATGGTAAACAAATTCCATGCATCTCTGTCGCCATTTCTGTTAATATTTTTGCTGTCATTCATATCATCCACTTCCCCATCCGTTAACTTTTGAGGATATGCGTTAGAATAGCTGTTCTTAAATGAAGGCTTTTCACCTTTTAGCGCATAAACTCTATAACTTTCTGCATACTTTATGTTTGAACCTCCTGAGCCATCATTGACATAAATTTTTATAGGCTTCCACCCTTTGTTCATGTTCCTGCTTCTTCCCTTAGCTCTTTTGTTCAGTAGTTCTACATCTTTATACACAGCACCTGTCTCAGTGAATTCAACAATATTTTCATTCGTTAGCTTTACATTCAAACCCTTGTCGAGTATATTGTTCATTTCATACATATAAAAGGTTTTTATTCTATATGAAATGAGAAGCAAATCCATCTTAGCTGGTGCCGTTAATGTTCCAATTGAACCAACATCAAATGTTGACTCACGAACGACAAACAATATTGTCATAAAGAACTATAGTTCGGAGTGTTTGAAAGAAAAAGAACCAGAACTTAAGTCGGGAGGGCTCAAAGAGCCCATCTTGGCGCATGGCGCCGTGAATTTAAACTCAGCTTCAAACGCTAACGCTACATCAGATGTTAAGTTAGAGTATCCACCACTGGACCAAATTCTTTCAAGAGAAGCCAACGACAACCCTTACACAAATGTTCAAACAAATCCTTCAGATAACGTAGACCATTACCTTCTTCAGTTATATCAAACTATCTTACTCAAAGACGATAAGAAGCTTTTGACAAATCTTATAAGCAAGAACCAAATAATTCTAACAAAGGAGGACCTTGAAAATGTTATATCACGAATAACAGGGAAACAATGTGTCATTGACTATCTCGACCCTGAAATCGAATGCTGTGGTCAAACGCCACCATTCATGAAAATAGGTAACATCCGCATCATTGAAATACCAGGTACTCCAGGAGTTGAGTTTAAGTATAAATATTCGAACGAGTATACAAAACTTTCAACAGAATATAAATTATGTTTGAAATATGTTTTAGTAAATTAAAGCAGTCAGGAGGGCTCTTTGAGCCCATCTTGGCGCTTTGCGCCGTTAGTCAAAAAAATTTCAAGTTAGCAATTTGTAATATCTATCCAAAACTTCTTCAACAGTATCGAACTCATCTTCATAATGCAAACCTAATCTTATTGACTTGGTGCAGTTCTCACTAACACAATATAGCGCTTTGCGCTCGGCGCCTTTGACGCCTTTTTCTGTTCTCTTGACTGACATAACTAACTCATTTGTTTCATCAAACAGCAACAACCAAAGTTCATGACCTAATACATAACATTCATACTTTATATTTTTAGCTCTGAGTTCTCTTGTAAGCTGTTGCATTTAATATTTTCTAAAAAGTCTACTTCAACAGTCATTCGCACTGGTGCCTTCAGTTCTACAGGCTCTCCTTGAAAGTCAACTAGTCTGAATTGCATGTCTTTCAAATTATGAGGACTAATGCGAACCCATTTACCTAAATGAGTTGCTATGACAGGAACGTTTGGAATGAACATTGAATTTACTTCATAACAGAAAGACTTATATTCTACTGAACCTTTACTATTAACTCCTGAAATACCTGTGACATTAGCTATTTTTGACTCAATGTATAAACAATTGCCATAACATACGTATGGAACAGATTTCATCTCAATCGTTTTGTCAATACTTTTCAAAGGAAATGTCATATGGTATGCTCCCAGAAGCAATTGAACTCTATGACTCATTCGTGTTATCTTAAACTCCTTCGCATAACTGAACTTCAAAACTCCTGCAATAAGTTTAACATTCATTAAGTTTTCTTCGTTCTCCTTGTTTATTGTAGTATTTATGAGCGCATTTAACACTCCAGCTAATGTTTCCATCTTATATTCTACATTATTGTGAAATCTTATTTCATGCTTCTTTCCATCTATTTCAAACTCCATGAAATCTGTTTCATCTGTTATGACAAAAGTTGCGATAGTATTGAAGTCAACAACTCTGAAAGCAAGCGCTTCATTCTGAAGACCTAAGTTTGTTTGTAGCTTTACTGTTCCGTATTCGTTTGGGTCAGTACTTTGCAAATAGAACAACATTTTATTCTCATTAAAATATGACTATTGCTGCATATGCGTATGAAACAAATGAAGCAAGAAGAGCACATGAACTAGTAAACGAAAACTCAACTTTAACCATTGAAGGCAATGATTTAGTCATTGACGATGGAAAAACTAAAAAAGTCATTGATTTCGATACTTTTAACACTTATGACCCATTCATTACAATAAGTAAAGTTCCTATCATAAATGATGGAACGGTGCAATATATAAATTCTACAGTAGATGCCTCATTAGTGAAAGTACTGAATGTTCTCATTGAATTGTTAAAGAGCTTTCGATTTGACGACAACATTAAATGCCTAAAGAATTTAGTCATGAATGAGAAACAAATATTAGGAGTTGCTGGTAGCAGTAATGATGTACACCTTATGACATTAGAATATTATAACGAACATAAAGATGAACTGAAAGGAGAGAAGGGTGACACCGGACCACAAGGAATACAAGGACCTCAAGGAATACAAGGACCTCAAGGAATACAAGGACCTCAAGGCGAAAACGGTTTGGATGGAAAGGATGGAAAGGATGGAAAAACTGCTAAATCATGGATATGGGACCTTATAAATACTGGTTTAACAGCTGCTTCATATGGAGTTCTTCAATACCAAATCGGAAAGATATGGGCAGTACTTGGTGAAGAAGCTTTAGATGATGTTAAAAATGCTTTGAACTTCATTTCAAATGGTTCGGATACTATTAAAACTTTATCTGGTTGGATGCAAGAAACAAGGAGTCAAATAGATACTGTAAGACGTATAGCAAACAATGCACGTACGGGATTGGATACTTTACGAAAAGCACAAAATACACTAAAGGAAGCAAATGATATTCTTGGCTCAGTATCAGACATGCATGAAGATTGGCTTAAAGGTATTGACAAATCTTTAAAAAATCACAGTCAGTCTATTGCTGACTACAAGAAAAGTATAGATTTTTTACATAGTGCTATGGACGTACATGATGGAAGCATAAGGAACTTACTTAATGCTAACAATAACTTACCAGGAACTATTAAAGCATTTATAAAGTCCTTTGTAAAACCCGGTGCTCTAACATTTAGGTCTTTGAGAGCAAGAGCATTGAAGTCAAGAGATGCAGAAACTCCAACAGAAACTCCAGAAGGAACTGAAACAACAGAAACTCCAGAAGAACCACCAAAACCAACAGCTAATGAAATATTGTTCGAATATTTTCCAAGGTACTCTGTTCTCATTGCATACATTCAAGAAATACTTAAGAAAGCAGACTTGACTTTAGGAGATGATGAAAGTTCTGTATATCTTTCGTTCCAATTCCAAATAGCAGAACTTTTGAGACAGATATGCTTAATGTATGACAACATCTCTGATTTCACAAGATATGACGACGACCATGACCCCGAACACGGTGAAGAAGAAGTTTTACAAACATCCATTAAGACAGGAAAGGTTTTAACTCAAAGTCTCATTATTGACACCAAAGATGGCGAAGTGGACGTTCTTCAAGAGCTGAAGAAAAATACTTCTTCGGGAGGTGGTGGTAGGCATGAACTTGAAATAAATGAGATAGAAGAGAAATTAGCCGAAAAAGCAGATAAAGAACATAAACACAATATCTCCGATATAAATGAACTTCAAGCTACATTAAATAGTAAAGCGGACAAAAATGAACTTGACGCAACGAACAAAGTTTTGAAATCTCATAAACACAATATCTCCGATATAAATGAACTTCAAACTTCTTTAGACAATAAAGCAGACAAAAACCATGTTCATTATATAAGTTCTGATGAACAGATTATAACGGACTATCATGGATATTTAACACAGGGTGAAAAAGTGAATACGAAAAATGTTAATGAAAGAAGATATAAATTCATTCGTGCTAAAGGTTATGACATACACTGTACTGTACAGTATGACACAGGTATAGCACCACAATCATTTGGTTATAACGCTGAAATTTATGCTTCATACTTCTTTGTTAACGGTGTATTAGTTGAACCA
The DNA here is from genome assembly GCF_026262505.1 of Trichomonas vaginalis G3. Taxonomy (NCBI): domain Eukaryota; phylum Parabasalia; order Trichomonadida; family Trichomonadidae; genus Trichomonas; species Trichomonas vaginalis. Next base: position 1,626 of record NW_026529125.1, on the reverse strand, counting down.
AGATTTACTTTGAGAGTTAAGTCAAAAATAACTTTTGAAGATGCTATTAAAAGTAAAGCTGACAAAACAGAACTTGACGCAACGAACAAAGTTTTGAAATCTCATAAACACAATATCTCCGATATAAATGAACTTCAAACTTCTTTAGACAGTAAAGCCGACAAAAATCATACACATAAATCCTTCACTACTGTTAGAGCAGACGACATAATATTGAACTATGATTTGGGTTCAAGTGCACCTTTAGAGAATCCGAGTACAAGCGTAAAAGATACTCTTAACAATTTAGATAAGAGTTGCAGGAATATCGAAGGTCATGCCAGAAACTTTGAAGCATATGAACTACCAGCAATGTTAGACAGTAAAGCCGACAAGAACCATACACATAAATCCTTCACTACTGTTAGAGCAGACGACATAATATTGAACTTTGACCTTGGTTCAAGTGCACCATTAGAAAATCCAAGTACAAGCGTAAAAGATACTCTTAACAATTTAGATAAGAGTTGCAGGAATATCGAAGATCATGCCAGAAACTTTGAAGCATATGAACTACCAACAATGTTAGATAAGAAAGCAGACAAAACAGAGCTTCAAACATTAAAGACAGAAATACTTCAAACATTATATCCTATAGGCTCTATTTATACGTCAATGAATTCAACAAATCCAGAAACAGTTTTAGGTTTTGGTATGTGGGAGCAGATTGTAGATAAATTCTTATACTGTGCGAACTCTTCAAAGCAAACAGGAGGTTCGAAGAAAATTACTGAAGCAAACCTTCCACCGCACACTCATACAGGAACTACAAACACAACAGGTAGTCATTCACATTCAATAACAAAAAGAGGTTATACAAATCTTGCAGCAGGTTCGGATAGACAGGGAATGCATAGATATGATATTTCAAGTGACCCAGTAGATTCAAGCACAGGTATTTTCTGTGGAACCACAGGAAATCATTCACACACTTTCACAACAAATCCAACAGGCTCGGGTGAAGATTATATGCCACCATTTGTGACTATATTCGCATGGTACCGCGTTCAATGAACGCGCTTGAGCCTAGAATAAAATCTTTAACTTTACATAAATGAGCTTGAAAGAAGTATTCGAACAACATCCATGGAGGTCTTTTAAGAAATTCAATGAAGCTGCAAAGAGTTCGGGATTTACTAACAGAGCTGAAGTGAAAAGGTTCTTTGACAAAAATGTTGTACATCAAACAAAAATAAATCCTTACGACTACTTTTTACCAATTTACTCCAACACTCCTGACGCATACCAATTTGACACTCTCATTCAAAGCAGAAAAGGAGGACATAAACCATTCCTCATCTTCATTAATGTTAACACTCGCAAAGCTTTTGCGTATATAATGAGAAATAAAGGAACTCATGAAGTGTTAAGAGTTTTACAAAAGTTTGTAGCAGAACATAGCCCAAGTATTTTAACATCAGACCAAGACGGTGCATACCTCAGCAACGAAATCACAGAATTTCTCATTAAGCATAACATAACTCACTACACTACTGAAGACCATAACCATAACATACTCGGTATCATTAACCGCTTCATAAGGACTCTCAGAGATTTAAATCAAGAGCGAGACTTTACCGAAGAAAC
>NW_026529124.1:0-97402 GCF_026262505.1 Trichomonas vaginalis G3 | reverse complement strand
TAACCGCTTGTCAATTTTTTGTCAAATTCAATTCTGGATTGGGAAATTGATGTGTGGTTCATTCCGAGCTTTTGGAAGATGTTCTTCTCCACATAATCTGAGTATTTCATGTCACTGATTTTCTCTACTATCATTGCTTCTATAATAGCTGCAAAGAGAGTGTCAGAGTACCTTTTTCCGGTGTCATAAATTTGTTTTGGTTCATTCCAACGAATGTAATCTCTTACATCGAGTGTAGATCCGTATTTTATGTAGTTATCAATATAAGTAGTGTCGTATCCTGTGTCGTAGTTTAATAAATTTTTGATATAAATCTTATTGTTGCTTTTTATACGTTTTAGTATATGATTTCCAAGATGTTTGGTAACATCATCTTCTAAACTGAGTTTTCCTTGTTCCTTGAGCTGAAAAATAGCAATATGAGCTAATAATTTTGTAATAGTTCCCCATTCATAGTATGTTTCTGTGGTGGCTTGTGTTTTACTTTCAATATCTGCATAGCCAAATGCCGCTTCGTATAAAATTTGCTTCTGGTAAGAAATTGAAACTGCTGCTGAGACAAAATTCGTTTTTGAAATGGAAAATATATACGATGGAATGAATGTTCCTAATGTGCTTGAGTTTACCCCACCAGGAAGCATGATTGAGCGGGCAAAACTGATGAGATAAATCAGCATTTTATAAGATTTTGACGAGTTTGATTCAAATTTGAGAGTTTAGTTATCGTATCGCATTTTATATACGCATTAAATAGAACATTTATTCCTTGAAAAAAAAAAAAAAAAAAAAAAAAAGGTAGTGGGGCTTCCAGGCACTTCGTGCCCTCTAGCCCCGAAGATGTTTAGAATATGAGAGAGGTCCTATAAACCGGAGAAAGTGTCATATAAACATCTGTCATTTTACTCAGAATTTTCATGAAATTTACACCAAAAATATATTTTAGGGTAGAAGGGTATATCTAACCTCTTTTCTAACCTCTTTTCTACCCTCTTGAATTTTCATGAAATTTACACCAAAAATATATTTTAGGGTAGAAGGGTATATCTAACCTCTTTTCTAACCTCTTTTCTACCCTCTTGAATTTTCATGAAATTTACACCAAAAATATATTTTAGGGTAGAAGGGTATATCTAACCTCTTTTCTAACCTCTTTTCTACCCTCTTGAATTTTCATGAAATTTACACAAAAAATACTCTACTAGGGTCATTTACGAAGAAATCTCAACAAAGTCTTTACGATGAAGTCTTGACAAAGTCTTTACGAAGAAGTCTCACAACAAAGTCTTTACGAAGAAGTCTTAACAAAGTCTTTACGAAGAAATTCATGAAAATTCAAGAGGGTAGAAAAGAGGTTAGAAAAGAGGTTAGATATACCCTTCTACCCTAATATTTTGGGTCATTTACACTCATTTACGAAGAAATCTCAACAAAGTCTTTACGAAGAAGTCACAATAAAACATCTGCCAAAAACCGCTTTTTAACTTCACTTAAAATGCCACGTAAGCTACGTAAGAATATACGTAAGAGGAAGAGAGCATTGAAACATCCAATAGTAAAACTGACACCACAACAACAGTTGCAACAACAAATGCTGAATGACCCCACTATGTTGCAACAAATGTCAAGCAATCCTATGCTTTTAAACCGGTCATTGGTGCACAGAGTGGAGGTTTAAGAGCGGCACTTTTAGCGAAAATGGCAGGCTATGGTGAGCTGCAGACGGAACAGCATATAACCCTCAAAGTCAAATGAATTTGAGTTCACTCAAAAATCAAATAGCAGATGTCAAAAAGTCAAACATAGACATACAGAAGCAAATAGGTGAAAACGAAAAGAAACTAGAATATGACAGACACACAAAGAAACTCAATGAGTTAAACGTAGAGAAAAAGAAGAGAAGAAACAACTGAAAGAACTAAGTACAGAGGAATATGCGAAAAAAGTGTCAGAAAAGCAGCAGAAGTAGCAAAAATGGAACAAGATTATAAATTTGAAAAACCATACTACTCAATATAAAGTACTGAAAGATGAAGAGATAAAACAAAAAGCCCTGAAGACATATATGGATAGCGATGAGTATAAAAAAGAAGTTGAAGCAAATGTAAAGGCAGAAAAACTTTTACAGTTGCAAAACCAAACCGTACAGTATGAAAACTTAGCACAAGAAAGTAAAAATAACGACGCAGCCATGCAAAAGGCAATGAAAAGCGCAGAATAAATATAAGCTAACTGACTGGTTAGATGCCCAAGCCAACGCTAAAGCAGCCCAACTCATAGGGTCAATAAGGACAAAAATACAAGGCGATGAAGACAGTTCAAATGAAGCTTTAAAAATGCTGACTTTAAGAACGCCTTCGAAGCTCTTCATAGTAAGGTGAACAAGTGAACGACTTCTCATCTGGAAAGAAACTGAAGTCTGAAGGTTTCGACAAAGGGTTAAAAGAAGTAGCCAAAAATATGACGAAAATAACAGATGCAGCAACGAGACAGGCAGTTCAAAGTGCCTATGACGCCGTTAGAGCAACTGTTGTGAAAAGTCAAGAAAAAGAGTTACAACAGACCAAAACAGACCTAGTAAATGCTTTCTTAAAAACGAAAAGTCAGGTAGGACATTTAATCAGTTCCTTTAGTGTCTGTCAACACTTCAAATGAAAAATTGGATAAAAGAATCTGTTGTGTTGTAATCATCGTTTCCATGTCACTTTTTGTATCGTTATCGGTAACCGTAAAATTCAAAGCAGCGTACAAAGTTATTAATTGCATGCAGTGTGTTGTAGCACTGACAAGATCACTTGTATCGTCTAATAAATAACTTGTTGCTCTGAGGAATTCGATAATTGTGTAAGGGTACCCGATAAAAACGATTAAAGACCCTAAAATAGCCAAGAACGCGTAGACTGATAAATTTACGTTGGAAAGAGGGGATCCCAAGCAGAACTTGATGTTTGAGACATCGTCAACTTCATTGATTGGGTCGAATTTCGTTCTTTGAGTTGTTTCTGTGGAATTTGACGTATTACTTCCAGAACTTTCGATTTCGTCACTGCCAAGAAGGTTGTCTGAGTCTGTGCTCGATGTAAGAAGGTTATGTTCCTGTACAAGGTTCTCGCCATTCATCAATGACGATCGCATTTGGGTTAATTTCTTGACATCTATGGATAATAACGCTTCCCAATAATAAGTCATCTCTTTCTTTCGTCTGAAAACTAAAAATACCATACATATTATAATTTCAATTAAAATAACCGCCAACGATATAATGTAAAATTGAAAGGTCACAATTTTTCTTTTTTCCATTGAATTTACAATGTCAGGAATTTGGTTCAGTAAAATTGGGATTGTGAACGTCAGAACATTGTATCTTTCAAGGAAATTGTTGATAATTCGGCTGTTATTTTCATACAAAGATGTCTCGAAGTTTTGGCCGGCATCAAACTTCGCGTATTCGAATCTAATCGTTAGATTTGAAAAATCTTTGATCGCAGTTTGGTCCCAGTAGCCTAAAACGTTATCTGCTATATCTCTTCTGATGTCTTGAAGTGTAACATCAATGGAATTTATCAATTCGAACGTTTGGTACTTTAATAAATCTTCCATCTTCAAATTTCGTATGGAAACATTGAATGGTTCGTAATAAGAGTCTTGCGAAGCCATTGTAGATGCTAATAACTTCGATATTTCTGCTTGCGGTTTGAAAGAAATGAGAGATAACAAAGTAAATAAGTTAACAAAGTCTGAATTCATGATTGGATTGATGGAATCTGGGTAAAGGCTAGTTATTAATAAAATTAATAACGAAATGGCCATAATTATTAATGTAGTCATCAATCCCCAGAAAGATAAAGAAGAAATTGTCTTCAAAATCGAATAAAGACCTTCTGCTTTGGTTGTATCTAGTTTGGAATGCCTCTTAGATAGCTTTTCAACCTTCGTTTGCAATTCTGAGTTTGGATTATTTAAAGAATTTCCATATTCTCGCCATCTCATCGCTAAATCTGCTCTGTGAAGTATGTCTTCGTAATATTTGGAGATCAGCATTGAGATGTGATAGCTATCTGGTGTCTGAAGAAGCTTTGAAAACGCATGATCTTCGAAATTGTGTCTTTCGGTGTTAAATTTGTGCAAAATCTCACGCAAATGTGTTTGTGTGTCTGTACAGATGGAATCTATAATGCCAAATAAAGCGACTCTGATTTGATACAAATCATTTTTCAAATCATTGATTGTTCCTTCATCCAGTTTATCGTATTGGTCGAGAAAAGTGACTTCTTTCTTCATGTCATACAACATTTGTCTGTGAGAAAAAGGAACTTTCTTTAAAGGCAAATCTAACAAATCTTGGTGGCTAAACATGTCTTGTCTATGGATAAGTAGGAGGCATCTGTAAGACTCCAGCTTGACCTTTATGTTTTCGGAGTACAAAATGCAGAATTTGGCAAATTCGGCCGTTTTTGGTTCCAATGTAAACATCATTCTTCGTAAAACACGAATTGCTTTCTTTGAATTGGCCAGATCATATGAGAAATAGGTTGGTTCGTCTAAATCTAGGTCAGAAAGCTCTTCCATTGCGTCATTTTTACTTTTATACAGAATTGAGGCATCGAAATTCTCAGTTGCATAACATACTTTTGATGTAATTGCCAAACTGCTTAAGTATGATATGAAAAGAAGCATGAAAGCCGCAATTACGAGATCTGTAGACGTATTCAACTGAAAAATGTTGTAAATAAGGAAGAAAACGTTGTATAAGAATCCGTATAATGAAGATGTGAAGACAAATGCTGTGAAAAGCTGAGAAACGTATGGGCTTGAAATTAATATGATAAATTGGTATATTTCACCCAAAATAATGAATGATGACATAATGATAAACGCTTTTCGATCGTATTTTGGATACAAAAGTTGTAATTGCATCGAGCATGAAACGTAAATGACAGAAAAGAACGATGGATATGTATCAAGACCACGGCATGGCATATCCTGGACGTAAATAGTATTTGATGATGAATGTGTATCAAACCAATATAAGAATAAAAACATTAATAAGGCTAATCCGCAAAAAATGCTTCCTGCGTAATCGATTTGTTTATCGTATATCAAAAGATGCATTTCTTGTTCGAAATTTCCTGCTGTAACAAGCAAAAATATCGGTGATGAACTTTCGATTATTAAACGAACAGCGTAGGATACTTTTTTATGTAATAAGAGGGATGTTCTGAATATAAGTACGTAGAAAAATATTGATATTTCGAAAAAGGCGATTGAAAATAATATATATGAATAAGATTTCGGCGGAAGAAACATTCTTGCTAGAAAAAACTCTGCACACGCTTTCAGAACTGTGGTTGCTCCTGATTTATCGTTCATTGGATAAAAGCAGCCCCAGTTATACGTTGCAAACATTATAATTAGAAGGACACCTCTGAAGAAATGTATGAATTTGGGGAGCTTCTCTGAAGAGTTGTACGCGTTGCTTGATTTATACAAATCAAAACAACGCGATTCCTCCCCAAATACAGGTTCAGACATCAACTTCTAAAAAAAATTGTGGAATTGAATTTGAAAATAAAAATTTTATATTTTTTATATTTCAGCTGAGTAATATTTGCTGCGAAACTGTGCTTGATTGAAATTTCAGAAAAATTCGAAAAGTGACTGAAAATTATACTAATTTAAAAATACTTGAAATTAGCTATTATGCATAATAATCTCCATAAAGGCTAAAAAAAAAAAAAAAAAAAAAAAAAAAGGTAGTGGGGCTTCCAGGCGCGTTGCGCCCTCTAGCCCCGAAGATGTTTAGTATAAATGAAGTTTTTATTCGGAGGGCTTCCAGGCACTTCGTGCCCTCTAGCCCTGAAGATGTTTAGTATAAATGAAGTTTTTATTCGGAAAATTGTTAGTCTTCTGGGTCGAAAACATTATATAATGTTTCACTTTTCACAAATTATATAATGTTTTCATGTTTTGTCACTTTTCTGTCACTTTTCAGGGAAAAACATTTTTATTATTATATATAAATGAATTTTACAAAACCACCGTTACCGTTCTTTGGAAATAAGAGTAGATGTAAAGATATTATATTGAGAGAACTTAAGAAACTACCGAATGGTCTAACATTTGTAGATTTGTTCGGTGGAAGTTTCTATATATCCCATTTGTGCCATATAATATTCCCAGACTCAAAGATTATATGCAATGACTTCGACAACTATATGGACCGTCTCAAACATATTCCAGACACAAACAACATATTGAAAGAGTTAAAAGAAAAGATACCTATAGGTAAGATGGAACGTATACCATTAGATAACAAAAATATTGTGAGAGAGGTTTTGAAAAAAGCAGAATATATAGACTGGGATAGTATATCTGCTAGACTATTATATAGTGGTGCTATAAGAGTTCATGACATTGAAACACTTATGTCAAAAGTTTTATATCTTAACTATACAAATGTTTTTTCAAAGAGGACATTAGAAAAATATATTGAGGGTATAGAGTTTGTGAGATGTCATTGGACAGATTTGTATGAAAAATATAAAGACAAGGAAAATGTTTTCTTTATAGTGGACCCGCCGTTCTATAACACATGGGATTTTCAATACCAAGTAGACTGGACTTTGAGAGACTCTTTAGAAACTTTAGACGTTATACATAACCATCCATGCTTTTACTTTACATCCGATAAAAGTGGTTTGGAAACCGTTATGAGATGGTTAGAGGACATACATGACTATGATTTATATATGACAGATAGAATATGAGAGAGGTCCTATAAACTGGAGAAAGTGTCATAACAAAGAAATTTTATTAGTAAGTAAATGTGGTTTGAAATCGGACTACTTGTTTTAGGTTTTTTCCATTGTGTCATTTATTTATTTGACGTGGCAGAAAAGTACAGAGAATATGAAGATGAACCAATGCCTGCAAATGTTCAGCATATGTACTCGTAAGAGATATTTTTATCTAATATTAAATGGACGCACAGAACTTAGCGAATGCACAGCAACCTGGACAACCAAACCCAGAGAATATTCCAAATGAAGTTAGAATACAAACTGCAATGGCAAACTATGGTCAAGTGCCAACAGATGTACAAATGCAAACTGCCATGTCAAATGACGCTGCGTTAGGTTTGCCACCATGGTATGCAAATATGAGATGGAAAGAGTTTTTACAAACCCTGAAGTGGGATATAAACAACTTTATGCAGATGACGCAAACACAGGAGTTGACCCAGAATATGTTTTCTACCAGAGGAGAAACAGAATGTATGAGCTCCAGTTAAAGAATGCTATGGAACTCAACAGGAAACGTAAGAGACTAGGCGGACATTAGATTTTTACATATAGTAAAATGGGTTTCTTCAGTAGTATTGGAAACTTCTTCAGAAGAGTTGGAAGAGGTATATGGAATGGAATAAAAACCGTAGGAAGAGGAATTTGGAACGGTGTCAAAAATATTGGTAAAAGGGTAGGTCAGTTCGTTGGTATTATACCTAAAGACCCTGAACCAGAAGAACAAGCTCCTGTTATACAACAGCCTGAACCTGCACCACAGTCTAGTTGGCAACCAAATCCAACACCTCAACCGTATTAAAAAATTATATTTTTACCGTTCGATAGTAGTTGTATATGAAACTAAGTTCTAAGTAAAACGCATGGTATAATGGAATTATTCTTTTTCTTCCATCTGTAGTAAACCATACTTGAAAGTCTGAAATACTTCCACTTGGTGGTTCGTATAACTTTGTAGGTTTTTCGTAAAAGTCATTTGCCAAGCATAAGAAAGAGTTTTGGGCGCCAGAAAATGAAGCATGAACAATAATAGCAGCTGGGTCGAAAACATCTTTAAATAAATATGGTTCATCTCTTGCATATCGACTGTAAATATTTGCTAAAGGAAGTTTGACTTTCTGATTTAACATTCTTTGCAAATAATACCATGACATTGCAGTGAATTCTGTATATATTTGTTCGTCTTTCTTTGGATTGTCTTCGTAGATTTGAAATGACACTTGTGAATTTTGTTTGTCATATACAATTCTCACATAAAGTGTGCTCTCGGTATTTGCATATTCATCAGCATATTTTGCATAACATGAATTTATTTTATCTTCTATACTTTTTAACGCAGTCTGTAGAGAAGATGAAAGGTCAACTTGTATTAGCTCAATTTCTTCCCACATTTTTCGTTTCCCTTCAGATATATAATCTATATGAAACCTTACAATAAATGGAAAACTTTTATCTTCTACAGACACAAACTTCATTCTACGAAAGCCAATAGCTTTTGTGACAGATGGGTCTCTTAGCCATCTTAATGGGTAGTCAAAACGATAGCCTTCATGCTTTACGGTCTCTGTCTCAAACTTTTGACCGACATTAGTAAAAAGTTCATCTAATGGTTTAGTTGTAGCAACTCTTGAATTTTCTTTTTCTATTGGAAGCATATTTTATCTAGAATAAAAATGTCAAATGAAACAGCGTCTATGAGAGAAATACAACACAACCGACAACTCATTATGCAAGCTCTAAATAAGAACACAACAAACTTTTCAAACTATTCTAAGATATCTGAGTCATTGAAAGAAGGAAACTTAAAACTGACATTAAACCCAATGACAGATGAGTTTCTGTTTCATGACAATAAGAACCATACTGTCTGTATAAATCCAACAAAAGGAACTTTAAACGAGAAACCTATAAATGAACTTCTTTTGAAAACAGATGTTGACAACAAAGCTGACAAAGAATATGTAGACGATGCAATAGCAAAAGAAGAAGAAAGAGCTAACAATGCTTATGCAACAAAAGAACATACTCATCCTGAACTAGCAGACAAAACATATGTTGACAATAAAATGTCAAGTGAAGTGACAAGAGCTGAAAACGAATATTCTAAAAAGACTCATACACATTCTATATCTGAAATAACAGACTTACAAGAAACCTTAAACAGTAAAAGTGCCGTTGGACATACACATACCATTGCAAATATTACAAACTTACAAGAAACCTTAAACAGGAAAAGTGCCGTTGGACATACACATACATCTTCTGAAATAACAGACTTAAACGTTAGCCTTGAAAATAAAGCAGATAAAACATATGTCAATGAAATATACCAAAGTTTGATAGGAACAAAAAATATTGAAACTATTGTTGGTGACTTTTCTGTCAATGAAGAAAATAAATATTTTAGATGGCAGTTTGTACAGTCCTTAGAAAATGGTACACGGTGTAAACTCATTCCGAAAAATAACAATGAAATGTATGTAAGCTATAAAAAGAATGATGGTACACAAGTTAAAGTTCCATTAGACAACAACTGCTACTTAAACTTATATGGAGACGAACAAAAGAAATATTTAAGAGTTTATGAAATGACAGATATGACATTGCCTGACCCAGCTCCAGCACCATATTATTATGACTATGGAGATGACGTCAGAACACCACATGTAGATGAACAAAAGCTAACATTATATTTAGATTTTTATAGATATAAAAGATATAATGCAATAGAAAAAACGAGAATAGTATACTATTATGAAGATGACAGAAATAAATATTATAGTCAAGATTTTACCTACCCTGAAAACATAAGATTATATTATAAAAAATATTCTGACACAAACCAGAAGAAACCTGAAATAGTTGCACTATATTTTAAGTTCAAAAGAGACAATCCTATAATATCTCATATGTTTGATTTAATGAACCCAGTAGGTAGTCATGTGATTTTATCCCAAGCATATGGGGATTCTAAATTTTTGTCCCTATCGTTATCCCAATTGAATTTTTTTTTGGAATTTAAAAATTTTTTTTCTCCATGTAAACTTAAATTTTAATTTTTACCACTAAAATGCAATATTTCAACAAATTAATGAGTAATAATATTTTAATTTATAATAATTATTATAAATCTCCTCAATTTAATGTAATTATTGTATTAATTTTTGTTGAAAATATAAAATCTTCAAGTAAATGATGTGAATTTAATATTTTTAGAATGTTGTTTAATTGTACTATATTATGCATGTAAAATTTTGTTACAATACATTTTATATGGGATCCCCATTGCCCAATTGAGAGAAAATTGAGAGGTGGGATTGGGCTAGCCCAATTCAAAATATCCCAGGTGGAAATAAAAAAATTAACAATTCAACATAAAAAAGCATCTTAAATAATAATGATAAAAAGAAATTTTGTATGAATTTCAATCAAATTTGTTTTTATTCAACTTAAGAAATCACTTCATTAATGAAAGAAGTCGGGTTCACAACATATCCCGATCTTGAAACGAAACAACATGTTTTTTTGATGCCCTAAACGGGGGGGGTCGCCAGCAAAAAAAAAGATGTCAAAATTTATCCCAAAAATTTAAAAAAAATCGAAGAAAGTGCATCCCAGGGATTATAAAATTTAAGTTTTCACATCTCTACCAGTAGGTTCTATTTATACATCTATGGAAGCAAGAGGTCCTCAAGTAATGTTTGGTGTTGGTGCATGGGAACAAATAGTCGACAGGTTTTTGTATTGTGCAAACTCTTCAAAGGAAACAGGTGGAAGTAAAACGATTTCAGGTGAAAATTTACCTGCACACAGTCACTACATAGATTTAAGTACATCTCAAGCAGGTTGGCATAAGCATAGATATTGGGATTGGTCAGGAATGACAAAAGGTAAAGGATATGATGTTAAAGACGACGTTAAGTTTGCTATAAATTGTTACTGGGATGACACTCAGGGAGAAGGAAACCATACACATTTCGTTTCAGGATATACGCAAACAACGGGACAAAGTAAAGAATACATGCCACCTTACATGACAGTTTACGCATGGTATAGAATTGCTTAGTCGTCATTTTCAACTTCTTTAGCATATTCGTCAGGAGTTGTCTTATATTTGTTAGGAACTGTCTTTGAAAGTATACCACCTTGAACTTTGACAAGTTTGAAACGAGGTCTGACAATAGTAGTTTTATCTTCTGCTTGCAGTCTGTACATTTTGCCATGTTTGCCTAAAACTTCATAATATTCTCTTGTATACTTTCTTCTATTTTTACGAACACGAATGTGAGTACCTGTCGGGTTCCCATTGTTGTCATAGTCAATAGTATTTTCATATGGGTCGCGTTTGGGTATTTCTATTTTTACTTTGTCACCTTTCTGAAGTTTGAAGCCCGACATTCTTTCTTGTTTGTCTCTTTTGACTAAATTATTAAATATATAGTCTTTCTCTAAGTCAGGGTTGTTTTTCATTTCTTCGGGGGAGTGGTTTCCCAAACCTTTTTGTTTACGGCTATTGTAAATATTTAAAACTTGTCTCATCTTTGCCATGGAGAAGTGTCTATATTTGTCGTCATATGACATTTCATTTGCTTCACCACCTTGTGGTTGGTTTAAGTCTCTTAACATTTTTATACAACCGTCAATGACACCAAGAGCAGAATGGTTTTGGTCGACAATGAAATATTGGTTTACATTTTTTGAACGCAGATAGTTTTTTACATCATCTGATTTGAAAGAACTTTCACAGTCAGATGTCAGTTTTGTTGGATGGTATTTGTCAACGAATATTGTCAAAGCTGCTAAGATATCTAAAATAGCTTTGGACTGTAATGGTATGGCTTCACAGTATCTTGTGTTTTGACCGACAAATATTAGCCAGTATGGTGGTCCATCTTCTCTATACCTCGGAATGTTTTCCAAGATATCCATAAACCAAGCATTTGGTGTTGAACTAAAGATTTTTACCATGAGTGCTTTCTTTGTCGCTTTAGAAACATAGGGGTCCTTGTTTGGATTCGTCATTTTTTAACCCATAAGAAATGGGTTTATTTGGCGCGTTAGCAGGAGTTGCATCCAGATTTTTACCCGCAGTGGGAACAATAGCCAGAGGTGTATTTGGAGTTGGAAGGAAGATTTTGAGTACATTAGGTATACTTAAAGAGAAAGCACAACCTATTATACAAACTGTACAGAAAGGTTGGGATGTAGCACGAGATGCAACAAATCTTATTCCAAATCCTGAAACAAGAGGAAAAGTTCAAGGATGGATGGACAATGTAGGAAGACAAGCAGGAAACTATTATAACAAAGCAAATGACTACTATAACCAAGCAGGACACTATATGGACCAAGGTGAAAGATTCTTTAACAGAGGATATAACCATGCACAACAGTGGGTAAACAATAACCAACCGCAACCACCTCAAACTTGGGGAATGTAAAGTTTTTTACTGAGATGAAATGAACAATACAGCATTGAGACAAATGTGTTCAAGATGGATTTGTCGACTTCCAGCAGTTACACAACGTGTTTGTCAAGTTCTTCCTATACCTCAGGAAGTTTTAGACCGACTTAAAAAACCTAAACAACCAGTTGAAAACAAACCAAACTAAAATTTTTTACTGAGATGAAATGACCGAAGAAGTTGAAACGGTAGATTTGACACCACAAACAAAAAGTTCAGAACCATTGTCAAAACCTGTCAAAGAACTTACAGATGAAGAGAAAAATTCAATAATAGAAAGTGCCAGGTCTGGAAATACAAACCCTAACTACAAAGTCACTTTTCATAGAAATGGAACGGCTAGTATCTCAAAAAAGAAACAGACTCTCACAAATAAAATATTGAAGTCTGAAAAAGCTTTCGAGACAACAGATGGAAAAGTTTACTTCACTGACCAACAGTTCATTATAGAACATCTCATTGACTTAGAGTCAAAATATTCTAAACTTTACAACAAACACAAAAAGTTGAAAGGAAAACAACAACAAATGGCATATGATATTTATGAAGATGTTGACGACACAACTGTTCCTGCAAGTGAGGTAAAGTCAAAGGAACCGAAAAGTGACGAAAAACCGATAGAAGAAGAGAAACCAAAAACTGAAGATAAACCAAAACCAAAGTTTAGTTTCCAAACTAAACCAAGTCAACCTTCATTAGCTGGTATGGGTTGGCGTCAAAGACTTATGGCAGCAGGCGGTTATGTAAAGTAAAGAAAAAAAATATTTTTTTATTTTTATAAAAATGCCCCCATATAGAATGGATAGAAAGTCTGCTAGAATAAAAGCAGAGTTGCAAAGATATGGTTGGAGAGTTTCGAAGAATTTTAAATATAGGAAGGGAAGACCCATAAAAGTCTATGACAAACTGGCTGGTCTTCGCTACGAAATGGATTTGGAAACAGCACGTGCAAATTATCCAAACAGACTAGAGAGGTTAGAAGAAGAACGTCTTATGAACATGCCTTTCGATGTTAGTGAACCTCAAGTTGAAGGACACTTGTTTGTTAGATGAGAAATATGAAATGGCATACCATTTTAAAACAATATATTTTTAAAAAAATATTTTTTTATTTTATTTGAAATGTACGCTGAGTTTGTTGGAGAAGACCGTTGGGAAACTTGTTTGTTAGATGAGAAATATGAAATTCACTGTTGTGAGTCATTTGAAGTCAGAAACAAAAAGACAAAAAGAGTTTTAAGCGAATGGGAGCGAAATGACGGATATGCTATTATGAAGATGAGTGGAAAACGCTATCTTAAACATGTTGTCATTGCAACTCATTTTATACTGAATCCTAACAATTTACCTTTTGTAGACCATATAAACCGTATAAGAAACGACAATAGACTTGAAAACTTACGTTGGGTCACTCGTTCTGAAAACAATAAGAACAAAGGCAAATTTAGAGATATTGTATTCGAATTTGTCGACGAACTAGAAGAAGATGAAACAATTGAAATTACAGACTATGGCAAGCATTACGTTTGATACTATAGGAAGACGAAGAACAAGACTCTTTCTACTTTTATACCGGCGTAAACTATAGGAAATTACAAGTATATTTTACTAAGGCGGGCTATGCTTATGTAAACACTAGAGATACAGATGGAAAATACGTTCAAATACTTCTTAACAAATTCAAGAAGCTATATGGCATACCATTTTAAAACAATATATTTTTACATATATTAAATGCTTCAGGTTGAAAAACAAAGAACAAAAGTAGCAGATACAAAACCGTTAGACTATATCTTTACAAATGCTGGTAGGACAATATCAGATGAAGAAATTTCATCCCGAATATACAGGTTTGACTATCCAATTCGTTGGCTTCAAAGTCCTTCAGATGCAAAGGCAATAGGATTTAGAAGAGTTTTGTTTTCAAATAGAACTAACGCGTTTATGTTCGTAGTATATTTTCATGGGCAGTATAAAGGTTCTGGTGGTCTAATAGACAAATTTGACGAAATGAGGATCTTTACAGTTCGTTCAGACGAAAGTCTTGAGAAAACTCTAAATGACTTTCAAACTCAAATGAACAAATATTATTGGGAATTTCAAGAAAAATACGACTCTTTACTAAATGGAACATACTATCTGAAACTAGAATATGACAAGATGAACTCCACCGTTTCATTTCAAAAGATTGAAATTAACCCTCCAAGAGATACAGAGTTTTTATTTTGGGAAGTAGACAAACGTTCTTGGGCACAATTTCTTCGGTTACTAAACCAGAACGAACCATTACCACCAGATGGTCCATTTCAATTTATACTTCCACCAGCAGATTTGACAGTTTATAGAAACGTGTTTGACCCTCAAAATGTTATGTGTCATGCAAGTTTCAGTTCAAGCAACAATAGTTTTCTATGTATTGGTAAGGACTTTTATGACTTTGCTTCTAAATTCTACGAACCACCTAGTAACAGTTTCTCTGACTTTCAAGTTTGGTTCACAACAAATGGTGTGCAACATATTATTCCATTGTACTATGACTTTTATCTCGAATTGTCTTTCATATATAACTACGGAAAAGTGCTGAAAAAGTATTGAAAAATACTTTTAGGTGAAGAGGTGAGATCTCACCTGTTTTCTCACCTCTTTTCTCACCCGTTGAATTTTGTATTATTCTTCACAAAATGCTTGTTTTGAGGTCGAGCCACTTTTGGCTCCACCGTATTCTTTCAACCAAAACTCATGAATTCAGCAAAAATATAATTTAGGGTAGAAGGTTAGATCTAACCTCTTTTCTACCCTCATTTCTACCCTCTTGAATTTTCATGAATTTTCCCGAAATAAAAAATAAAGTTAGTTTTTTTAAAAAATATTTTTTATTTTTATTGTAAGAACATGTTAGCAACAACAGCACCAAACTCGTTAGTTATGAATCCAACATCTATGTTAGTAGAGATGAAAAACTTCATTCCTTCTTCATATACTTTTGAAACAAAAATCCAGAAGATAAAGCAAGAACTGTTAACAAGTAATTTAGACTGTAGTGCGAAAGATGAAACAAATGAACAGTATCTTTATGAAATGCAGGACATTATTGACCATTTGCCTAAACTACCTGAAATTCAGCAACAAAAACTAACTATTCCTGAATTCGACGAAATTGAAGTCAAAGCAACTGACTCAGTAGAAATAAAGAAGTTCATACGAAAGGTAAACTATGAGTTTCTAGGATTTCATTGCAACCATAAGGTTATGGACAAAGATTGCGACATGGTATATAAGAATGTTTCTGACCTTTACAAAACCCGGGAGTTTAAGACCTACGACAACTTTGTTTCGTTAGTTGCAGAATGTGTATGGCAGATAAGAGATAAAGATAGAAGAGGTAAGGTATGGAATGAACAGATAAAACCAGCAGCTTTTGAGTTAAAGAAAACCATTGACGCTTTAGTTGTTCTAGCAGGTAAGGTTTCAGAATATAACGCAAAAATGAACCCGCAATGTTCTAAATGTAAAGCAGCAATAAGAAAATATAACTACTCCGTCAAAGAGATAGAACGTATGAGAAACGACTATGCAGACTTAAAGAAAGAAGCAGAAAAGCCAGCAGAAGATAAAATGAACATGTTAGAATTTCTGAACAAAAACTATCCAACAGCAGAAGATTTCCTTCTATCTGACGTCAAGAAGAAGTATAAAGAAACTTTCGGTATCGTTAAAACATTCGATGTACTGACAGAAGAAATAGAAGCTACGAAACTGTTTAAGATTTCAAATATACATCGTACAATTCATGTAAAACGCTTATAAAATAACTGAGGTGAAAAAACAGGTGAGAAAACGGGTGAGATCTCACCTCTTCACCTAAAATATATTTTTATTGAATTCCGTATGAAATTCTGAGTAAAATAATTTTTAGGGCTTGTGTCAAACCGTTGAGTTTTCACAAAATTTAAAAAATAACGTTTACCATGTAAAACGCTTATAAAATAACTGGGGTAGAAAAGAGGTTAGAAAAGAGGTTAGATCTAACCTTCTACCCTAAACATTATTTTTGTCTGATTTACGCTCATTACGAAGAAGTCTTGACAAAACATGTATGTTCATGTTTGACAAAACATATACGAAGAAGTCTTGACAAAAACATATACGAAGAAGTCTTGACAAAACATGTATGTTCATGTTTGACAAAACATTTACGTTTAGTTTCGATGAAATCATGACAAAGAATGTACGATGAAGAAGTCTTGACAAAACATTTACGAAGAAGTCTTGACAAAACATGTATGTTCATGTTTGACAAAACATTTACGTTTAGTTTCG
The DNA here is from genome assembly GCF_026262505.1 of Trichomonas vaginalis G3. Taxonomy (NCBI): domain Eukaryota; phylum Parabasalia; order Trichomonadida; family Trichomonadidae; genus Trichomonas; species Trichomonas vaginalis. The sequence continues at coordinate 80,820 of NW_026529124.1, read as the reverse complement.
ATGAAATCATGACAAAGAATGTACGATGAAGAAGTCTTGACAAAACATTTACGAAGAAGTCTTGACAAAACATTTACGTTTAGTTTCGATGAAATCATGAAAATTCATGAGGTGAGAAAAGAGGGTAGAAAGGAGGTTAGATCTAACCTTCTACCCTAAACATTATTTTTGCTGAAAAATGACCAAAAATCTGAGTAAAATGGCATAAGATTGCTTCCCTCGGAAAAACCGAGAGAAGAGATTCCGTATGAAAATCGTGAAATTTCTCTAGACCGGATTTTACCGGCCTTGCCTAAAACACATGAAAATCGTGAAGAACAGCGACCAGGGAAAAAAACCTGGTCTTGCATAAAACTCTATGAAAATCATGAAATTTCTCTAGACCGGATTTTACCGGCCTTGCCTAAAACACATGAAAATCGTGAAGAACAGCGACCAGGGAAAAAAACCTGGTCTTGCATAAAACTCTATGAAAATCGTGAATTTCCTTAAGATAGAAAAAATAAAGTTAGTTTTATTTTATTTATTTTTTTTATTTTGTATGTAAGAACAAAAATGACAAACACTGAGTTTGAAACAGTTAAAAAGATAGACAATGACACCAAAGTGGTTAGAATAGGTGATTTAAACGTAAGATACTCAAAGAAATACAACAAATATTCTTTGTCAGACATTTTATCTCCATCTGGAAAGAAAACATACCATTGGGTTGGAATTGCTTCAACTCAGAAAATTTTGACAAGAAATCCTGAGCTTATGATATCGGTAAGATTCTATGGAACTACAGCATATCTTATAGACAAAAGTCTTATACCAATAGTTTTGTTATGGTTAGACCCAGTTGTTGGATATAACTTCATAACTTATGGTTCATTCGATACGGAACGTTGCAGTGAAGGCTTACTTTACATCGTTCAGAAACCGAAGGACTTCAATACAAAGAGATATAAGATAGGAAGAACATATAATATAACTCAAAGATATGACAGTACAGTCAATAGAGTTAAGGTTGTGTTCGTTAACGATATGAGAGCTGCTGAAACAGAACTACTTGAAAAGTTTGAGAAAATGTATGGTGCTCCCATAAAAGGTAAAGAAACGTTTGAAGTAGATGAGATAGATAAAGCTATAAAATTATTTGACGAAGTTGCTGAAAAATACATGTAAAGCGTTTATTTTTGGTCTTTTGTGAAAGTCAGAAAATAACGCTAATTTTTTATAAAATATTTTTTTTATTTTGTATGTAAAGACAGATATGTCAACAACCGAGAACACAACAACAGTTATAGTCCATGAAGCTATAAATGAAGAATATGAGTACATACAGTTTAACAAACAACTCCGTCTCATTCGTTCGGTCAAAGACGATATGTACCAGATGCAAAGTATTTTGACAGCATGTTTTGCTCCAGACACTAAACACGCAGACGACTGGTTCAAAAACCAAAGCACACAAGAACTTTTGAGTGAAGCACAGCGAGACCGACTTTTTTCTGAAAACAGTGAAGAACAGCGAGACCGACTTCCTTCGGGGTCGCCTAAAACTCATGAAAACAGTGAAATTTCTCTAGACCGATTTTTTCCGGCCTTGCATAAAACACATGAAAATCGTAAAAATTTGCCAAATGGTTTGAGAGGTTGGTATGTACATAGACTTCTTGTAAATGCAGTTGCAATGTGGGCTTCTCCTCGTTATGCATGGCATGTTTACATGATGTTAGATGAACTATAATTTTTAGGGCATGTGTCAAACCGTTGAGTTTTCACAAAATTTAAAAAATAACGTTTACCATGTAAAACGTTTATAAAATAACTGGGGTAGAAAAGAGGGTAGAAAGGAGGTTAGATCTAACCTTCTACCCTAAATTATATTTTTATTGAATTCAGCACAAAAATCGTGAGTTTCCTTAAGACAGAAAAAATAAAGTTAGTTTTATTTTTATTTATTTTTTTATTTTGTATGTAAAGACAGATATGTCAACAACAGAGAACACAACAACTGCTATCGTTCATGAAGCTATAAATGAAGAATATGAGTACATACAGTTTAACAAACAACTCCGTCTCATTCGTTCGGTCAAAGACGATATGTACCAAATGCAAAGTATTTTGAATGCTCTTCGTTCTACAAAGCAAGCATATCATTGGTTTGAAAACCAACAGACAAAAGAACTTTTAGAAGAATTTCCTCATATGTTTGCTTCCCTCGAAAAACCGAGGAATGAGATTCCGTATGAAAATCGTAAGAATTTGCCAATAAATTTAAGAGGATATTATGTACATAGACTTCTTGTAAATGCTGTTGCAATGTGGGCTTCACCTCGTTACGCTTGTTATATTTTCATGATGTTAGATGAAATTCATAGACAAGAACGTGAAGATATGGAAAAGAAACTTCATGCAAAAGATGAAGTCATTGAAGCAAAAGACAAAAGCATTCAGAAAAGAATACCACGTTCGGTACCAAAAGGAAAGGAAAAGAACTATAAGTATATGATTTATACTGAAGAGATGGAAAATGAAGAAGATAAAGATATGGTTATCTTGCATTTAGTCAGAAGAAACAACAAAAGCTTTTACGACCTTGCTAAGATTTACAAATCTGACAGAAATTGGTTCTATCGCGAAAACTTACCGATTTCAATGACACCGAATGAAGATGTGAAACAAATAGTTCAAGATACGTTACCTCAAACACACTATGATATGAAAGGTTGTACAATACTTACCTTCAAAGAAGACTTACCGCTACTGAAGGAAAAAATAACAGAGTATTTTGACAACTTCAAACAAGTAGGGTAGATGAACTCTTTATTTTTACGCTTGACTTCAGATGGCTCAGGTAGCTCTATAAAGTAAATTGCCTCGTCAAATCCTTCTGGCATTCCGAGTCCTTCCTTCCGACAGAAAAATATTTTCCCGACAACTGGAAAAAAATTTCATTCCGACAGAAAAAAATTTCCCGACGACAAGAAAAAATTTTCCATCCGACAAGAAAAAATTTTCCAGTTGTCCGTCCGTAAACCATTCAAATTTTCGAAAATTGAGAACTTTTTGGTCGAACTTCAGAAAAAAATTTTCCATCCGACAGGAAAAATTTTTCCATCCGACAGGAAAAAAATTTTCCTTCCAACAGGAAAAGTTCTTCCTTCCAACAGGAAAAGTTCTTCCTTCCGACAGGACACAAACGGATGACTGACGTTCCTCTTCCTGAATGCCTTCCAAAGCCAGAAGAACCGACAGCCCCAGCACCACAACAGACTTACTAAGACTAAACACTTACATTTTTCAAGCTTGACTTTTTACAATTTGAACTTTGTTCGCATAGATATGAATTCTGAAAGAAGTATGAGGGTCTTGTATGACTTTGTACTTCTCCCATAGTTCATGTCTGTCAAACTTACCTGCCATGGACTCTTTCATAAGTTCCATGAAATCGTCTTCGGACAATCCGGGGAAAAGTATAATGTCAGTAAGTATTCTTTTAACATCCTTACTTAAACTCTTTGCTGTCTGTACACAAATGACAACTGAGATGTTAAAGTGTCTGAGCTTCTTAAGAATTCGACACATATCTTGTTCTCTGTTCTTTAACAAAGGATGAGAGGCGAAATCATCTAAGATAAGAAGACATCTATGAGGGTAGGTCTTCCAATCGTAAGATTGCAATTTCTTCGAAATGTATTCTATCTCTTTCTGTTTGTTTCTGAAGTGTTTCTTCTCTAATATTCTCTGCATTTCCTCATTTGGGTCTTTAAACTTAGAATTTATATACTCATTTATAGCATTATACTTCAAAACTCTTCTTTGGTACTTCTTTATCCAATCTAACAACTCAGTATCCTTTATACATACTAACTTAGACTTCTTTATAATATCTTTGAACGAATTGACGGTTTGGTCAAATTGACCAGAAGTACTACAAATGACAACTAACTCATAGAATGGGTTCTTCTCATCTAGTTCTTGTTGTTGTGCAGCCATTTTAAGATAAGTGAAAGTCTTACCCGACCCAGGTGGTGCAATTAGACCTGTTATACCATTCTGAGCAAATAAGAACTTGTCATGTATGGGTTTTATCTGAGCATTTTCTAACTTCCTCTTGTTCTTGTTTAAAAATTCTCAAATTTCTTGTCAATGTCAGCAAACTTTTTTTCTAACATATTTTTAGAAAAATTAAAATTTTTATCTTTTAGAAAATGTCTAGCGATTTCGCTATCTATATTCGAGACAAGCTTTTCGACAGCAAAACATCTGTCGACCATAAAATCTTACATAGTGTAAACAAGAAAGGTGAATTTGTTCTAAAGTTCTGTTTCTGGGAATATGACAAGAACCATAAAACATTAAGCAGAGCAGTCTTAAAATTTGTCAATGACAGACTTGTTGACAGAGATGACGCCTCTTGGAGAGATGAAGTCCAACAAAACTTCTTAGAATGCAAAGAAGACACATGCGCTGTTCTTGAAGATGAAATAAAAAACAGAATAGATGAGCTATTAAAGGACAAAGAACTTTTACATAAATATGGTTGCGCCAAATTTGACATAACTCCACCAGAAAAGAAGAAGAGAGAAAAGAAAGAAAAGAAAGTAGAAGAAGAGAAGAAAGAACCTGAACCAGTTCCAGAGAAGGGGAGATATGACATGTAAAAATAAAATTTTATTTTTAGAACATTTCTGGGTCAATGTCAATGTTCTCTTCCTCTTTAGGAGTAAACACTGGCTTAGACTCTAAAATCTTTTTTACCCAATTTACCTTGAACTTCTACAACTTTAGACTCATAATATTCATAGTCGTCTGCTTTCTTTGGTTCATAAGGTATAACAAGTTTGTATGCTTTGCCTTCTTTAAGGTTTGAGAACCTTCTGTCAAAATTTTCTTTGACTGCTAACAAACCTTCTATGTCTAAGTCTTCAAATTTCGCACCATTTTTAGTCACAATAGCAAACTTAACTGGTTCGATGTTCCAAACTTTGCTGAATGAAGACTTTTCAAAATGGTAGAAGTAAACATTCAAATATGTGAATGGGTCTAGTTCTTCTTTAAGTCCTGACATGTACTTATTTACTGAGATGAATTTTGCCATCTTTTCTATCGGATAAAAAAAGATTTTTTTTTAAATTTACTCAGAAAAATTTTTCTTTGTATATACACCATTCTGAACATCTAAAAGACTTTTGACATTTGCCAAGAATGTTCGTTTAGACGCTGTCATATAACCATATTCTTGACAATATTGTTTATACGAATCGTACAATGACCTTTCATCTAATGACACAAAGTCAGTTTCATCTATGAACAGTTCATATACACTCTTGTTTGCTTCTAACAATGTTTGTCTCTCTTCGGTATGTGGAATTTGTCTTGGATTGAACTTAGAAATATCTAATGTCATGAAATATGAGAACAAGTGGTTGTAAAAGTCAGATGTCAAAGTTTCTGCTAAGTCGTCAAAATATTCTGTATCTTGCATATGAGAATCTGACGTTCTGACAACTACATATCTTCTGTCAGAACTTTCTAACTTCATCGGAACAGCATTGTTTGAAACCATAATGAAGTTTGCAACATTTTCACAAACTCTTTGGTCTTTATACTTTCTTTCAACAACTCCAACTTTGTCTGTTATAAGACTCTTCAAAGCATCTGAGTTCAAAACTTTTGTTGTATCTATACTTTGAAGTTCATTGCAAACTATAAGTTTCATATTCTCTATTGAGGAGTTAAACTTGCCACAGATGTTTTCTAAGTTTGTCATATTAGGGTTCGAATAACCTTCTAACAGTTTGCATAAGATATCTGTAAAGAAAGTATTCTTACCTGTTCCTTGTTTTCCAATTATAATGAGAGCAGTTTCATTTTTAGCACTTGGATGTTGTAAGATGTTTGCAAACCAACATAAGATATACTCATAAACCTTTTCGTTTCCATTGCATATAATTTCTTTGACATGGTCTAACCAAGCTTCTATAATATTTTCTTTCCATTCTACTTGTTCGTATTTATATCCAGTGAAGATAGAATAGAAGTTTGGAGAAGGTGTATAGAACTTTATACCTCGAACTGAAAAATCTTCTAACTTTGACAATAAGATATCCCAAGCATCTAACATCTTCATGCCAACTTGTACGACTTTTATTTTCTTAAGTTTCTGTCTACATTCTTGTTCAGACACTATTGTTGCTCTTGGTTTGTTAAAGACAACATCCCATTCTTTCATGACATAACATTCTGGGGCAGAGTCAACATAAATGACTAAACGTTTCAAATTTTCGACTGCTTTGTTATAGTCTCGAAATGGACACATATTTCTGAATGCTTGGAAGTCATAAAAATCTGAAACATCTATTCTGTACATTTTTATAAAAATAAAAAAATAATATTTTTTTATTCTTGACTTTGTTGTTCCATTTGTTGCATTTGTTGTTCTTGAGCTATTTGTTGTTGAAGTTGTTCTTGTAATACAATACTTTCACCAGTTGCATCTTCCAATTCGAAACTTTCTGCCGTCATTGACAAATACATAGGACATAAAAGTTTTACAGGAACAAAGTTTGCGTCAACTAATGTCAACGTTATACTTGCCAAAGTGTTTGAGTTCACTAAGGTTGAAAATTCTGCATTCGAATGAACAATAGGCAAACCAGCAGAGAAAGTATTGTTTATACGCATAAGTATCTTTTGGTCATAGTAGTTTCTGTCGACATTCGAATAGCACTTTGAACCTAAGTTTGAAACAATATATAAGATTGGTGTGCTTAATGTCAATGGAATAGACATTCCTTGTATGACACCTTTTCCTGTTATAGGAAACTGTTGGTAGTAAAAACCAGAAATAAGTTTTGTATTATAGCTCATATTGTTTATAGTAAACTCAGTCGGACATCCAAACATAATGAAACCTGCTCTAGTTGCAGCACATGTTACACCCGTACTTAAAGTATTAAATAAGTCAACAAAACCTGTTGGTGGTATATCTGAGTAAGTATCTTCAAAGGAGTATTTTTTACCATTCACAACAATAAAGTCTTCTGGTGTCAAAAGAGCAAAACAGGCTTTAGTCGTCATTGTGTTTAAGGTTAGTTTACAATATCGTCCTTGAGGACTTTGTAAGTTTGTTGTTATAGAATTATATGACTCAGGGTTTTTAGTCGTAATAGTATAAACCATTATATCTTCTGCCATTTATATATATTTAAAAGTTTTTCTGAAAGTGGAGAAGAACTTCATCTAAACTTTCACATGGCGTTTCTTGAAGTTCTCTGTCTAAGAAGTTCAAATATTTTGTAAAGACATAGAACTTTCCTTTGTCTACACGAACAAACAAAACAGGGTCTTTCATATCGTTCAAAAGTGTGTAAAGTCCTTTACATGAAATAAAGTCTATATTATTTTTCTTCAAACATCTTTCAAGAAGTTTTGACATTTTTACTTAGCAAATAAATTTTAATGAAATGTTGTGGTCGTCAAATATTTTTATGACGTCTGGGAAACTATACTTTAAGTTCAACGTTTCACCTCCTTTCATAACGTATATCTTGTCAATGACATTATATGAAACACCACAGCAACTAATGTCGGGTTCTATTTCTTTGATGTTTATATCGTCTGCCTCTGTCAAAAGTTTCAATAGTTCTTTCAAAACTTCATGAGGTGCAATGACATATGAGTTCACTTTTACAGGGTTGTGTTCGACCAAGTTTAACATTATACTTAAAGCCTGACAAATCTTCTCCTGAGTTTGAAGTTTGTCTTTCAGTTGTTGGTAGTCGTTTCGAATATCTGCAACAGAACTTAAGTCTCTGCTAACTTCAGGATATGTTGGTTGTTCTTTTACAGGAACAATTGCTATACCATCTTCGTCTTCGTATGGTTTCCCCACTTCAACATCTCTGTCTTTGACATTGACAATAACACTTTGACTGTTTGTTTGAGTTGGTGAATTTAACTTCACATCTGCCACCGCCATTAAACCTTTTGAAACACTCACGCTTCTATTTTTCGGAAATGACATTTTACTTAGAATAAAAAGATGGACGTATTCGAGTATCTCTTCGAATTGAAGCAGAACAAAGTTTACACACACAAACAATACAAATACATTGACAGAATAGTTCTTTATACAAACAATGGTAAATGTTATAGAATAGCAATATTTGCTGAACCAAAATATTTCCATAAAGCAAAGAAAGTTGGTATAACTGAAATGGTGAAAGTTCTTGAAGCAGACAAAAATATAACTTCAAAACTTACAGATATTTCTAAAGGTAAGTTTATCTTACAATATTATGTCAAAACTGGTGTCATAACTATTTACGATGGTGAGAAAAGTGTCAAAGAACAACTTACTGACCTGCTGCCAAAATCTGCTCGATGGAAGCTGTCGTTATGCCAATCTGAGGAGCCCCAGCAGGTTTCATCGAACGAATCTTCAAAAGAGCATCTTCCGTGAAAAGTGCTATTGGTTTTGTAAACTTCTTTGTTCTCAGTTCATCTGGACCGTCTCTGTCACCAGTATATTGTATTTGTACAGTACCAACAGTTGAAATACCACCCATAAAGTCTTCTGAGTCAGCAAATGGAATGCCAAGCCAAAAGTTTGAACGGTCTCCATTTGTATATTGAGTTTTTTGACCTCCTGTATGAGTCCATACTTTCACATATGGCATAATAGAACTTTGCATTTCAGGGTTAATGGTTGTTGTGAAATTGTTGTTAAAGTTCATAGCATCTAATGTCAAGTTGTATGACCTCATATCCTCAACTGTAGAATATTCTTCTCTTGGATAATATTTGCCATCTATGTTTATATGATATTTAATACCGGGGTTGTAGAAACAAGAATAGTCATTTATAGTTCGTCTGAACAGTACAAACATAGTATCTGCATGTTTCATTGCAGTTGTTAAAGCAATATCTGTTCTTGCACCTGGGTCAGCACTTTGGTTTCCAACTTCACCTGCAAAGTCTTTGACAGATATTTGGTGTATAGGGAACATAAGTGGAACTGCAATATATTTGGCAGCTAAAGCATTTGAAATATCTGGGTCCAACATATAGACTGCAAGTCTGCTTTCTATTCTCTTGCATTCAAACTTTTCGCATGTGAACTTAACTGGGTCCCAAGCATCTCCAGCAGCATTGAAATAATAGTTTACTTCAGTGTTGAGGTTTGAGAAACCAAAGTCTAAGTCAACTTTGTCTTTGCAAAATTCGGCGAATGACGTTTGATTTGTTCCCTTTACGTCTGTAAGAGTGAATGGGTCTTGTGTTGGTGCAATGACTAAGTTATTTTTGCTTGGAGTAAGTTCGATAGAAATTTTTCCTGCCCAGTTTGGCAAGTATCTTAAAAACCTGAAGATGAGGAAAGATGACAAAGGAACTCTAAGTTTCAGTTTTACTTTAGTGGCAGCAGTTCCATCTGAACCAGAAAGGTTAACATAAACTCCTGGAACGTTAGGGTCAAGTCTTCTTATTTTCTCAATAGTTGCATACTGGTCTGTTTCTCTAGCTTGTGGTTGTACTGAGTTTCTCAAAGCGAACCATTCATAGTTTGCCCATGTTACTGTTTGAACTAAGTCAGAGTTAGAATATATCTTATATCCCATGAAAACTTCTGGAGCATATTGGTATCCGACATAGAAAATTCCATTGCAACCTTTCTTGACAGACAACTTGGCAGAAGGTTTATTTCAATGTCTTGTTCCACGTATAAGAATGAGTTGTCAATAGAAATAATATGAAACCTGTCGCAAGCAATATCTACTGTTGTTGAAGAACCTTCTCCAAACTCACCTACGTTTCCATAAGAAACAGCAGTTGTATATTCGTAAGTTCCAGGAACTATTTCTGACCTTCTAATGGCATTGTCGCATTCGTTATACCATTCGGAAACATTTCCGTTCATGGCATCCAAAACTGTTGGCGTTATATTCTGAGCGGCGTACATTTCATATGGGTAAAAATATAGAATAGTTGGATTTATATATCATAATAGAACCCACTCGGACCAAGCTTTACTTTCTTCCTGACTGAGTTTTTAACTCTTCTTTTCCTTCATTGCCACTACTTTCACTAGATGAAGTTACTTCTTCACTACTTTCACTTTGTTCTACTCTTCTCTTCTTCTTTGGTGTCGCTTTTGGTAACTTGCCCTCTGCTTCAAGTTGTTGCATCTTTGCCTCATGTTCACCTAGTATGTTGTAAATTTCCCATGTCCTTTTTGCCTTTGGGCTCTGGTCGCCCATCTCAGGTAACCTATATCCTAGAAAGATTTTGTCATAGTTTGTATTTGAGTCTTCGCGTATTGTTTGCATGACTCTTTCCTGAGTTTCCGGTTCAAGCTCTTCAAATATAGCTTGTCCATATGGAATATGCTCGTTTCCAAATATATGTTTTTGTAGCCATTCTGGTTTTCTTTCCATGTTACCAATAATATCTTTTGTGAATGGGAAAGCTTTTACCCAATGTTTCAGTCTTGCGTCATTTATTTCTGTAGTTTTTATTTTGTCAAGGAACATGTTTTTCAATACTAACATTTCATTTGGTACTGTCCATTTGAGTTTTCTTAAATATTCATCCCTTCTTCAGTTCATTGTCTGCAAAGTAAGTTTTTATGACATTTTGCAAACTTTCGTTTGCAAGGTCATGTACAATAGGTTCTCTTCCTTCTCTCTCCCTAACTTTCTTTCTAAACTCTTCACCAAATATACCATCTCTATGGTTCTGTGTAGTTCTTTGAGATAAATGTTCTAGAACGTCAGGTGTTATATTTCCATCAGCCATGTTCATTTCATACTGGTCCAAAATATCTGCATGTTTCATATCTTTCAATGGCATTAAAGCCGCGCTGAAAATACCAGCTATATCTGGTTCACCATTCACTTCCATTGCGTCTACAACTTCTTGGAATTGAGGTTGTAAGTTTATGAACCACCTATCCGGATTAGCTTTATGACCCCATCTCATTGTAGTTCCATCGTCTGCAGAAACAAAAGTAGGTTTGTTTCCATATTGGTTAGGTTCTGAATGAACTTTAAACAATGTTTCATTTCTATATGTTTTGTTGAAATTTAACCTTTTATTTTCACCGAGTTCATCCAAAGATTGAACGTTATATGCTCGTAAGTAAAAAGGATTGTTGTATTTGTGTACATTATCTTTCAGTACTTCCATTCTATGCTGGATATTTTCATCTGATGTTGGAGTCTTTTGTATGTCGGCGAACATTTTTCGATATTCTTCTACTATGTCAGCTGAATTTTTCTTAGACTCTTGGAAAGATTCCATATTCTCCGCATACTCTTGTTGAGGGTCAAGATTTTTCGGCTGTTCCAAATCTTCATCTAGTTCTGTGAAGTTAGTTTCCAAAGGAGGGACTTGTTCGTTTCCTTCAGGCTCTTCTAGCTGTTGTTGCTGAACTATTTCTTCCATGTCTGGTTGTATCTGAACTTCTTCCTGTGGAGTTTCTTGTACCTCATCTGCTGGCATTTCATATATTCCGAGACCGTTTTTAAAAAGTTCCCTATCTAAGTCATCCGGACTCATAAACCTTTCTTCTTTCGTTCCGTCTCTATTTTTTACGCGTTTCATGAAGAGAGTTGAATTATCATTTAGCTCTGACACCAAATATCTCGGAGTAAATTCATTCATGTCATTTGGATGATATGCTATTAAATCATATCCCTTAGCGAGCTTGTATTTTCCAGGTTTGAAATTATATCCCATTTGGTGCTGAACCATAAAGCTAAATAGGTTCGGGTCAGTATTTCCTTCCTTGAACTTTCTAATAGCTTCTTTATATCTGTCACTAAAGTCAAGAGTATCTGGGTAACCATAATTTTCCTTAAGCATTTTTAAGAATTCTTGGTTTCCTTGTTCTCTACTTCTTTTATGTCCTTGCTCTGTTTGTGGTTGTTGCTGTGCAGTGTTTTGAACTGTTGGTTGTGGTGCAGTGTTTTGAACTGTTGGTTGTGGTGCAGTGTTTTGAACTGTTGGTTGTGGTGCAGTGTTTTGAACTGTTAGTTGTGGTGCAGTGTTTTGAACTGTTGGTTTTGGTGCATGCCTGTGTCTGTGTCCATGTGACGATGTAAATGTTTTAGGTAGTCCTGGTGCAGGTGCTTCTCTTGGAGGGTTTGGTGGTATATAAGTTCCACCAGCTGGTATATAAGTTCCATCTGCAGCATAATGTCCTACCTGACTTTTCGTTCTTAAGAAAGCATTTACTAGGTCTGTTTTGGTCTGTTGTAACTCTTTTTCTTGACTTTCCACAACAGTTGCTCTAACGGCGTCATAGGCACTTTGAACTGCCTGTCTCGTTGCTGCATCTGTTATTTTCGTCATATTTTGTGCTACTTCTCTTAACTCGTTGTCGAAACCTTCAGACTTCAGTTTCTTTCCAGATGAGAAGTCGTTCACTAGTTTCACCTTACTATGAAGAGCTTCGAAGGCGTTCTTAAAGTCAGCATTCATTAAAGCTTCATTTGAACTGTCTTCATCCGCTTGTATTTTTGTCCTTATTGACCCTATAAGTTGGGCTGCTTTAGCGTTGGCTTGGGCATCTAACCAGTCATTATTAGCTTTTATATATTCTGCGCTTTTCATTGCCTTTTGCATGGCTGCGTCGTTATTTTTACTTTCTTGTGCTAAGTTTTCATACTGTACGGTTTGGTTTTGCAACTGTAAAAGTTTTTCTGCCTTTACATTTGCTTCAACTTCTTTTTTATACTCATCGCTATCCATATATGTCTTCAGGGCTTTTTGTTTTATCTCTTCATCTTTCAGTACTTTATATTGAGTAGTATGGTTTTTCAAATTTATAACATCTTGTTCCATTTTTGCTACTTCTGCTGCTTTTTCTGACACTTTTTTCGCATATTCCTCTGTACTTAGTTCTTTCAGTTGTTCTTCTTTCTTCTTTTCTCTACGTTTAACTCATTTAGTTTCTTTGTGTGTCTGTCATATTCTAGTTTCTTTTCGTTTTCACTTATTTGTTTCTGTATGTCTATGTTTGACTTTTTGACATCTGTTATTTGATTTTTGAGTGAACTCAAATTCATTTGACTTTGAGGGTTATAAGCTGTTCCGTCTGCAGCTCCACCATAGCCTGCCATTTTCGCTAAAAGTGCCGCTCTTAAACCTCCACTCTGTGCACCAATAACTCGGTTTAAAAGCATAGGGTTGCTTGACATTTGTTGCAACACAGTGGGGTCATTCATAATTTGTTGTTGCAACTGTTGTTGTGGTGTCAGTTTTACTATTGGATGTTTCAATGCTCTCTTCCTCTTACGTATATTCTTACGTAGCTTACGTGGCATTTTAAGTGAAGTAAAAAACGGTTTTTGACAGATGTTTATATGACACTTTTTGTTCAGCTCAAAGTCCAGTCTACTTGGTATTGAAAATCCCATGTGTTATAGAACGGCGGGTCCACTATAAAGAAAACATTTTCCTTGTCTTTATATTTTTGGGTCCTTTACACTCATTACGAAGAAGTCTTGACAAAACATTTACGAAGAAATCATGAAAATTCAAGAGGGTAGAAAAGAGGTTAGAAAAGAGGTTAGATCTAACCTTCTACCCTAAATTATATTTTTGGGTCCTTTACACTCATTACGAAGAAGAAGTCTTGACAAAACATTTACGATGAAATCATGAAAATTCAAGAGGGTGAGAAAACAGGTGAAAAAACGGGTGAGATCTCACCTCTTCACCTAAACATTATTTTTGGGTCCTTTACACTCATTACGAAGAAGTCTTGACAAAACATTTACGAAGAAGTCTTGACAAAACATTTACGAAGAAGTCTTGACAAATTCAAGAGGGTAGAAAAGAGGTTAGAAAAGAGGTTAGATCTAACCTTCTACCCTAAACATTATTTTTGGGTCATTTACACTCATTACGAAGAAGTCTTGACAAAACATTTACGTTCATGTTTGACAAAACATTTACGAAGAAGTCTTGACAAAACATTTACGAAAAAGTCTTGACAAAACATGTACGTTCATGTTTGACAAAACATGAAAACATATATAATTTGTGAAAAGCGACACATTATATATAATGTTTTCGACCCAGAAGACTAACAATTTTTCCGAATAAAAACTTCATTTATTACTAAACATCATCAGGGCTAGAAGGCACGAAGTGCCTGGAAGCCCCACTACCTTTTTTTTTTTAGGCTACTTTTCAATTTTTCGAGCATTGAAAATTATTGCACCATTTTTTAGGAGTAGGGGTAATTTTAGCTAAAAGTGACACACCTGTAAAAAGTGACACGCCCGTGAAGGGTGTGATTACCAATCGGTAATTTCGACAGTTTAGAATTTAAAATTTTTTATGGAACTGTTGCGAGTTTCATAAAGAATTTAAGGAATATAAGCAAAGATTTGAATCAAAATCTTAGACCTAAGCCGCTCGATTCGCTCGCGGCTTCCGCGAATTACAGATCAGCAAAGATTTGAATCAAAATCTTCGAACTAAGCCGATCGCTTCGCTCGCGGCTTTCTTTATTATTTTAAATTTGCATATTTCCATCAAAAGTTCATAAGGTAAAAAATTTCGTTTATATTATTGCAAAATAAAATCTTCATTATCAAAATAATATTAAATGATAATATAATATAATTTATAAACAACTATTATTTAATAAAGTTTAATTGCCAAGGTTCATCTAATTTTTTGATTTTTAATGTTTTATGAATTTTATTTATCATGTATATATCTAATGAAGATTATTAAAAAAAAGGTAGTTGGGCTTCCAGGCGCGTTGCGCCCTCTAGCCCATAAAAAATTTCTGAGGACGAGCCAGCCGTTGACTTTTTTGTAGAGCGCTCAAAATAGTATAACTTTGTCCGGACAAGTAAGGGTCTATCGTCGCTACAGGAAAAGTTACAGGCGTTCCAAGGAAGTGTTGTAAGACGAGTTACGGAAAGTGAGGTGAACCGAAAAAGTGACAGTTATTTGGTCGGATAAATTCCCTATATATTTACTTGTCAAAAAAAATCAGACTTTTTTTGCTTTAAAAAATTTATAAGTTAATTATTGAGAACGAAGGTGAAAGGAAATGGATATCTCTTACCTTTCATTCCCTCGAGAAAGTTCAAAAACTTGGGTGCAATCAGTTCTGATTGCACCCAAGTTTTTGAACTTTGTATAAGGAATTGTTGGCTATGATGCACTGATCATGAATCAGTACATCATAGCCAACAATTCCTTCGCAAACAGCGGGAAACTTTGTCTGAATAGTTTAACATTCAGACAAAGTTTCCCGCTGTCAGAGAGGGAATGGAAGGGTAAGAGGTATATATTCATAATGTATACCTCTTACCCTTTCATTCCCTCGAGAAAGTTCAAAAACTTGGGTGCAATCAGTTCTGATTGCACCCAAGTTTTTGAACTTTGTATAAGGAATTGTTGGCTATGATGCACTGATCATGAATCAGTACATCATAGCCAACAATTCCTTCGCAAACAGCGGGAAACTTTGTCGAATAGTTTAACATTCGGACAAAGTTTCCCAACTTTCAAGCCGAAATTCGCGGATACCATTCACCAACTAGCTCTTGCTATGATGGTTATTAAAAATCAAGATCTATATTAAATTCAAAATCTACTCAAAGTCACTAATGTTCGATTTCGGAGTGTCAAATTACTGTACTACAGTTGCTGCTTCTTCTGCAACTTGCGTATCTCTGTAACGAAGAAAAAAAATATGTAAATGTTTTAAAAAGTAAGTGTTTATTCTTATTAATCTGACTGAGCTTAGTAAGAAGATGTAATCGATATTGTTAATTTGTGTTAAAAATTAGATTTTATTTTCGATTTTAAAATATTACCGAATTAATTTCTTTGATTGGCTCTCCTCTCGCGGAAATGTTGAAGAGAAATCCTCAAATCCTTAATTTCTCCATCAACTTTCCAAAGGGGTTCTTTGGTGGTATCATATTTTTCGCTGATATCATAAAATTTGTTTGGTGTAAACCAGGTATGTATTTCTGGATTTTTTGGTAACTGTGTATGTGGTGTTGCGTTATAATTTTCGATTAAATTTTGAATTTGATCCCAAGCTACCTCATCAACTTGAATATTCTGCCAAAATCTTTCGATTTTGCCATTCATGTAAGGGCAGTGTGGTATTATCGTGATTGATTCGACGTTTGCATTTTTTAATAAATTTTTGAAAACACCGTAGTTTTCAAGCCCATTGTCACTCCATATGGCAAACGGTTTGCCATATACATCGAAACATTGTTGAATGACACGACTTGTTTGTGCCGCTTCTTTAGTTTCGAGATGTGACCAAGCCAAAATTTTTCGTGATTTATCGTCAATAACGGCATATAGATATTCACCTTGGCGATGATTTAAAAAGTGAATATCTACATGCCATATTTCATTAACGTAAAAAGCTTCGTATTTTGTTTGACCTTTTGCCTTTGAATTTTTTGGCGGTTGTGCAAGATTGAGAAGTTTGAAACATTTATTAACAGTTCTTTCGGAAAATTGAATGTTCAATAATTTACGGTCAAAATAATCTGTAGTTTTTTCAAATGTTGAAGTTGTATTTGTGCGTATTGAATATGGGTCGTCTTCTGAATTTATATCCGATTCTGTATCAATTGAATTTGGACTTGATGAAAATAATTCTTCGGCTGATGAATCGTCGGAATTTGAAGAGATTTCTGATGATAACTGTTCAGATGAACTTGAAATGTCAGGAGAACTGTAATCAAACTCTGAATTTTGATTCCGTTGAGACAATTGTGGAATTGGAAAATGAATTTGAATATTTTGTTGATTTTGCATTTGCGATTCAAGTATCATTTGACGATCTGTTATAATTCGGCCGAAAGCCCGGGAAATTCCTATTTTTTGAACTTTATTATGTAAATTTTGGACAGTATTTATTAATTCTTGTGGTGGATCTTTTGGTTTTGGACCTGTACGTAATTTTGGAATTTCAATTTGATTGAAATTAAGAGCGTTTTTAAAAGTTTTATGTGATATTGTGGGAAGAATTCTTCCATCTGTTAAAGGGACATTTTGGAGAACGGTTTCGACGTTAATACCGCTTTGAATTTGTTGATTAGCTTGATTTAACCATTCTAAATCAATTAAATCGAAGATTCTACCACTCATTTGAAAATTATAAGTTTTGAAAAAAACCGTAAATCATTATTGAATCTAAAAATATTTATGTACAAAAAGTCGGTATATATTCTATAATTATTTAAAATAATGAAAAAGTTGATTTGTGAATCATTGAAATATTAATGCTGTTATATATATATATCAGATGATATAAGATGATTTTTTTAAATAAAAAATAAAATTTAATTTTTTAATTGTTAAAATAAGAATAGTAAGCTTGACAAGTAATTTAAGTTTTTGCTTTGTAAAGTTATTTGGTTGGCAAATGCATTGTGTCACTTTTTGTTTGAGTTCACTTTCCGTAATTTGTCTTATGATAGAAGTATACTTTGAGAAGCCTTTTTCCCCTTATAGAATGAGATAGGACGGTTATTTTACAAAACTGACAACACTTTGACCGAGTAGTTTTTTGTGCTGAACAAATAGTGTCATATAAACATCTGTCAAAAACCGCTTTTTAACTTCACTTAAAATGCCACGTAAGCTACGTAAGAATATACGTAAGAGGAAGGGAGCATTGAAACATCCAATAGTAAAACTGACCAACACAACAACAGTTGCAAACAACAAATTATGAATGACCCCACTGTGTTGCAACAAATGTCAAGCAACCCTATGCTTTTAAACCGAGTTATTGGTGCACAGAGTGGAGGTTTAAGAGCGGCACTTTTAGCGAAAATGGCAGGCTATGGTGGAGCTGCAGACGGAACAGCTTATAACCCTCAAAGTCAAATGAATTTGAGTTCACTCAAAAATCAAATAACAGATGTCAAAAAGTCAAACATAGACATACAGAAACAAATAAGTGAAAACGAAAAAGAAACTAGAATATGACAGACACACAAAGAAACTAAATGAGTTAAACGTAGAGAAAAAGAAGAAAGAAGAACAACTGAAAGAACTAAGTACAGAGGAATATGCGAAAAAAAGTGTTAGAAAAAGCAGCAGAAGTAGCAAAAATGGAACAAGATGTTATAAATTTGAAAAAAAACCATACTACTCAATATAAAGTACTGAAAGATGAAGAAATAAAACAAAAAGCCCTGAAGACATATATGGATAGCGATGAGTATAAAAATAAGTTGAAGCAAATGTAAAGGCAGAAAAACTTTTACAGTTGCAAAACCAAACCGTACAGTATGAAAACTTAGCACAAGAAAGTAAAAATAACGACGCAGCCATGCAAAAGGCAATGAAAAGCGCAGAATATATAAAAGCTAATAATGACTGGTTAGATGCCCAAGCCAACGCTAAAGCAGCCCAACTTATAGGGTCAATAAGGACAAAAATACAAGCGGATGAAGACAGTTCAAAATGAAGCTTTAATGAATGCTGACTTTAAGAATGCCTTCGAAGCTCTTCATAGTAAGGTGAAACTAGTGAACGACTTCTCATCTGGAAAGAAACTGAAGTCTGAAGGTTTCGACAAAGAGTTAAGAGAAGTAGCACAAAATATGACGAAAATAACAGATGCAGCAACGAGACAGGCAGTTCAAAGTGCCTATGACGCCATTAGAGCAACTGTTGTGGAAAGTCAAGAAAAAGAGTTACAACAGACCAAAACAGACCTAGTAAATGCTTTCTTAAGAACGAAAAGTCAGGTAGGACATTATGCTGCAGATGGAACATATGTGCCAGCTGGTGGAACTTATATACCACCAAACCCTCCAAGAGAAGCACCTGCACCAGGACTACCTAAAACATTTACATCGTCACATGGACACAGACACAGGCATGCACCAAAACCAACACAACAACCAACAGTTCAAAATCCAGCACAACAACAACAACCAAAACCAACAGTTCAAAATCCAGCACAGCAACCAACACAACAACCAACAGTTCAAAATCCAGCACAGCAACCAACACAACAACCAACAGTTCAAAATCCAGCACAACAACAACAACCAAAACCAACAGTTCAAAACCCTGCACAACAACAACCACAAACAGAGCCAGGACATAAAAGAAGTAGAGAAAAAGGAAACCAAGAATTCTTAAAAATGCTTAAGGAAGATTATGGTTACCCAGATACTCTTGACTTTAGTGACAGATATAAAGAAGCTATTAGAAAGTTCAAGGAAGGAAATACTGACCCGAACCTATTTAGCTTTATGGTTCAGCACCAAATGGGATATAATCTCAAACCTGGAAAATACAAGCTCGCTAAGGGATATGATTTAATAGCATATCATCCAAATGACATGAATGAATTTACTCCGAGATATTTGGTGTCAGAGCTAAATGATAATTCAACTCTCTTCATGAAACGCGTAAAAAATAGAGACGGAACGAAAGAAGAAAGGTTTATGAGTCCGGATGACTTAGATAGGGAACTTTTTAAAAACGGTCTCGGAATATATGAAATGCCAGCAGATGAGGTACAAGAAACTCAACAGGAAGAAGTTCAGATACAACCAGACATGGAAGAAATAGTTCAGCAACAACAGCTAGAAGAGCCAGAAGGAAACGAACAAGTCCCTCCTTTGGAAACTAACTTCACAGAACTAGATGAAGATTTGGAACAGCCGAAAAATCTTGACCCTCAACAAGTGTATGCGGAGAATATGGAATCTTTCCAAGAGTCTAAGAAAAATTCGGCTGACATAGTAGAAGAATATCGAAAAATGTTCGCCGACATACAAAAGACTCCAACATCAGATGAAAATATTCAGCATAGAATGGAAGTACTGAAAGAAAATGTACGCAAATACAATAATCCTTTTTACTTACGACCATATAACGTTCAATCTTTGGCTGAACTCGGTGAAAATAAAAGGTTAAATTTCAACAAAACATATAGAAATGAAACATTGTTTAAAGTTCATTCAGAACCTAACCAATATGGAAACAAACCTACTTTGTTTCTGCAGACGATGGAACTACAATGAGATGGGGTCATAAAGCTAATCCGGATAGGTGGTTCATAAACTTACAACCTCAATTCCAAGAAGTTGTAGACGCAATGGAAGTGAATGGTGAACCAGATATAGCTGGTATTTTCAGCGCGGCTTTAATGCCATTGAAAGATATGAAACATGCAGATATTTTGGACCAGTATGAAATGAACATGGCTGATGGAAATATAACACCTGACGTTCTAGAACATTTATCTCAAAGAACTACACAGAACCATAGAGATGGTATATTTGGTGAAGAGTTTAGAAAGAAAGTTAGGGAGAGAGAAGGAAGAGAACCTATTGTACATGACCTTGCAAACGAAAGTTTGCAAAATGTCATAAAAACTTACTTTGCAGACAATGAACTGAGAAGGGATGAATATTTAAGAAAACTCAAATGGACAGTACCAAATGAAATGTTAGTATTGAAAAACATGTTCCTTGACAAAATAAAACCAACTACAGAAATAAATGACGCAAGACTGAAACATTGGGTAAAAGCTTTCCCATTCACAAAAGATATTATTGGTAACATGGAAAGAAAACCAGAATGGCTACAAAAACATATATTTGGAAACGAGCTTATTCCATATGGACAAGCTCTGTTTGAAGAGCTTGAACCGGAAACTCAGGAAAGAGTCATGCAAACAATACGCGAAGACTCAAATACAAACTATGACAAAATCTTTCTAGGATATAGGTTACCTGAGATGGGCGACCAGAGCCCAAAGGCAAAAAAGGACATGGGAAATTTACAACATACTAGGTGAACATGAGGCAAAGATGCAACAACTTGAAGCAGAGGGCAAGTTACCAAAAGCGACACCAAAGAAGAAGAGAAGAGTAGAACAAAGTGAAAGTAGTGAAGAAGTAACTTCATCTAGTGAAAGTAGTGGCAATGAAGGAAAAAGAAGAGTTAAAAAACTCAGTCAGGAAGAAAGTAAAGCTTGGTCCGAGTGGGTTCTATTATGATATATAAATCCAACTATTCTATATTTTTACCCATATGAAATGTACGCCGCTCAGAATATAACGCCAACAGTTTTGGATGCCATGAACGGAAATGTTTCCGAATGGTATAACGAATGCGACAATGCCATTAGAAGGTCAGAAATAGTTCCTGGAACTTACGAATATACAACTGCTGTTTCTTATGGAAACGTAGGTGAGTTTGGAGAAGGTTCTTCAACAACAGTAGATATTGCTTGCGACAGGTTTCATATTATTTCTATTGACAACTCATTCTTATACGTGGAACAAGACATTGAAATAAAAACCTTCTGCCAAGTTGTCTGTCAAGAAAGGTTGCAATGGAATTTTCTATGTCGGATACCAATATGCTCCAGAAGTTTTCATGGGATATAAGATATATTCTAACTCTGACTTAGTTCAAACAGTAACATGGGCAAACTATGAATGGTTCGCTTTGAGAAACTCAGTACAACCACAAGCTAGAGAACAAACAGACCAGTATGCAACTATTGAGAAAATAAGAAGACTTGACCCTAACGTTCCAGGAGTTTATGTTGACCTTTCTGGACAAACTGCAGCAGCAGTAACCAAAGTAAAACTGAAACTTAGAGTTCCTTTGTTATCTTTCCTCATCTTCAGGTTTTTAAGATACTTGCCAAACTGGGCAGGAAAAATTTCTATCGAACTTACTCCAAGCAAAAATAACTTAGTCATTGCACCAACACAAGACCCATTCACTCTTACAGACGTAAAGGGAACAAATCAAACGTCATTCGCCGAATTTTGCAAAGACAAAGTTGACTTAGACTTTGGTTTCTCAAACCTCAACACTGAAGTAAACTATTATTTCAATGCTGCTGGAGATGCTTGGGACCCAGTTAAGTTCACATGCGAACAGTTTGAATGCAAGAGAATAGAAAGCAGACTTGCAGTCTATATGTTGGACCCAGATATTTCAAATGCTTTAGCTGCCAAATATATTGCAGTTCCACTTATGTTCCCTATACACCAAATATCTGTCAAAGACTTTGCAGGTGAAGTTGGAAACCAAAATCCAGGAGCCGCAGGTGCAAGAACAGATATTGCTTTAACAACTGCAATGAAACTTGCAGATACTATGTTTGTACTGTTCAGACGAACTATAAATGACTATTCTTGTTTCTACAACCCTGGTATTAAATATCATATAAACATAGATGGCAAATATTATCCAAGAGAAGAATATTCTACAGTTGAGGATATGAGGTCATACAACTTGACATTAGATGCTATGAACTTTAACAACAACTTCACAACAACCATTAACCCTGAAATGCAAAATTCTATTAGGCCATATGTGAAAGTATGGACTCATACAGGAGGTCAAAAAACTCAATATACAAATGGAGACCGTTCAAACTTTTGGCTTGGCATTCCATTTGCTGACTCAGAAGACTTTATGGGTGGTATTTCAACTGTTGGTACTGTACAAATACAATATACTGGTGACAGAGACGGTCCAGATGAATTGAAAGCAAAGAAGTTTACAAAACCAATAGCACTTTTCACGGAAGATGCTCTTTTGAAGATTCGTTCGATGAAACCTGCTGGGGCTCCTCAGATTGGCATAACGACAGCTTCCATCGAGCAGATTTTGGCAGCAGGTCAGTAAGTCGTTCTTGAACTGACTTCTCTCCGTCAAATATTGACAGTACGCCAGTTTTGACATAATATTGTATTATAAACTTTCCTTTAGTAATATCGGTCAGTTTTGAAGTTATATTTTTGTCAACGTCAAGAACTTTCACCATTTCAGTTATACCAACTTTCTTTGCTTTATGAAAATATTTAGGTTCAGCAAAGACTGCTATTCTATAACATTTTCCATTGTTTGTGTAAAGAACTATTCTGTCAATGTATTTGTATTGTTTGTGTGTGTAAACTTTGTTCTGCTTCAATTCGAAGAGATATCCGAATACGTCCATCTTTTTATTCTAAGTAAAATGTCATTTCCGAAAAATAGAAGCGTAAGTGTTTCAAAAGGTTTAATGGCGATGGCAGATGTGAAGTTAAATTCACCAACTCAAACAAACAGTCAAAGTGTTGTTGTCAATGTCAAAGACAGAGATGTTGAAGTGGGGAAACCATACGAAGACGAAGATGGTATAACAATTGTTCCTGTAAAAGAACCAACATATCCTGAAGTTAACAGAGACTTAAGTTCTGTTGCAGATATTCGAAACGACTACCAACAACTGAAAGACAAACTTCAAACTCAGGAGAAGATTTGTCAAGCTTTAAGTATAATGTTAAACTTGGTCGAACACAACCCTGTAAAAGTGAACTCATATGTCATTGCACCTCATGAAGTTTTGAAAGAACTATTGAAACTTTTGACAGAGGCAGACGATATAAACATCAAAGAAATAGAACCCGACATTAGTTGCTGTGGTGTTTCATATAATGTCATTGACAAGATATACGTTATGAAAGGAGGTGAAACGTTGAACTTAAAATATAGTTTCCCAGACGTTATAAAAATATTTGACGACCACAACATTTCAGTAAAGTTTATTTGCTAAGTAAATGGCAGAAGACATAATGGTTTATACTATTACGACTAAAAACCCTGAGTCATATAATTCTATAACAACAAACTTACAAAGTCCTCAAGGACGATATTGTAAACTAACCTTAAACACAATGACGACTAAAGCCTGTTTTGCTCTTTTGACACCAGAAGACTTTATTGTTGTGAATGGTAAAAAATACTCCTTTGAAGATACTTACTCAGATATACCACCAACAGGTTTTGTTGACTTATTTAATACTTTAAGGACGGGTGTAACATGTGCTGCAACTAGAGCAGGTTTCATTATGTTTGGATGTCCGACTGAGTTTACTATAAACGATATGAGCTATAATACAAAACTTATATCTGGTTTTTACTACCAACAGTTTCCTATAACAGGAAAAGGTGTCATACAAGGAATGTCTATTCCATTGACATTAAGCACACCAATCTTATATATTGTTTCAAACTTAGGTTCAAAGTGTTATTCGAATGTCGACAGAAACTATTATGACCAAAAGATACTTATGCGTATAAACAATACTTTCTCTGCTGGTTTGCCTATTGTTCATTCGAATGCAGAATTTTCAACCTTAGTGAACTCAAACACTTTGGCAAGTATAACGTTGACATTAGTTGACGCAAACTTTGTTCCTGTAAAACTTTTATGTCCTATGTATTTGTCAATGACGGCAGAAAGTTTCGAATTGGAAGATGCAACTGGTGAAAGTATTGTATTACAAGAACAACTTCAACAACAAATAGCTCAAGAACAACAAATGCAACAAATGGAACAACAAAGTCAAGAATAAAAAAATATTATTTTTTTATTTTTATAAAAATGTACAGAATAGATGTTTCAGATTTTTATGACTTCCAAGCATTCAGAAATATGTGTCCATTTAGAGACTATAACAAAGCAGTCGAGAATTTGAAACGTTTAGTCATTTATGTTGACTCTGCCCCAGAATGTTATGTCATGAAAGAATGGGATGTTGTCTTTAACAAACCAAGAGCAACAATAGTGTCTGAACAAGAATGTAGACAGAAACTTAAGAAAATAAAAGTTGTACAAGTTGGAATGAAGATGTTAGATGCTTGGGATATCTTATTGTCAAAGTTAGAAGATTTTTCAGTTCGAGGTATAAAGTTCTATACACCTTCTCCAAACTTCTATTCTATCTTCACTGGATATAAATATGAACAAGTAGAATGGAAAGAAAATATTATAGAAGCTTGGTTAGACCATGTCAAAGAAATTATATGCAATGGAAACGAAAAGGTTTATGAGTATATCTTATGTTGGTTTGCAAACATCTTACAACATCCAAGTGCTAAAAATGAAACTGCTCTCATTATAATTGGAAAACAAGGAACAGGTAAGAATACTTTCTTTACAGATATTTTGTGCAAACTGTTAAAAGGTTATTCGAATCCGAATATGACAAACTTAGAAAACATCTGTGGCAAGTTTAACTCCTCATAGAGAATATGAAACTTATAGTTTGCAATGAACTTCAAAGTATAGATACAACAAAAGTTTTGAACTCAGATGCTTTGAAGAGTCTTATAACAGACAAAGTTGGAGTTGTTGAAAGAAAGTATAAAGACCAAAGAGTTTGTGAAAATGTTGCAAACTTCATTATGGTTTCAAACAATGCTGTTCCGATGAAGTTAGAAAGTTCTGACAGAAGATATGTAGTTGTCAGAACGTCAGATTCTCATATGCAAGATACAGAATATTTTGACGACTTAGCAGAAACTTTGACATCTGACTTTTACAACCACTTGTTCTCATATTTCATGACATTAGATATTTCTAAGTTCAATCCAAGACAAATTCCACATACCGAAGAGAGACAAACATTGTTAGAAGCAAACAAGAGTGTATATGAACTGTTCATAGATGAAACTGACTTTGTGTCATTAGATGAAAAGTCTTTATATGATGAATATAAACAATATTGTCAAGAATATGGTTATATGGCAGCTTCTAAACGTACATTCTTGGCAAATGTCAAAAGTCTTTTAGATGTTCAGAATGGTGTATATACAAAGAAAAATTTTTCTGAGTAAATTTAAAAAAAAATATTTTTTATCCGATAGAAAAGATGGCAAAATTCATCTCAGTAAACAAGTACATGTCAGGACTTAAAGAAGAACTAGACCCATTCACATATTTGAATGTTTACTTCTACCATTTTGAAAAGTCTTCATTCAGCAAAGTTTGGAACATCGAACCAGTTAAGTTTGCTATTGTGACTAAAAATGGTGCGAAATTTGAAGACTTAGACATAGAAGGTTTGTTAACAGTCAAAGAAAGTTTTGACAGAAGGTTCTCAAACCTTAAAGAAGGCAAAGCATACAAACTTGTTATACCTTATGAACCAAAGAAGACAGACGACTATGAATATTATGAGTCTAAAGTTGTAGAAGTTCAAGGTAAATTGGGTAAAAAGATTTTAGAGTCTAAGCCAGTGTTTACTCCTAAAGAGGAAGAGAACATTGACATTGACCCAGAAATGTTCTAAAAATAAAATTTTATTTTTACATGTCAAATTTCTTCTTCGGTGGAATTGGCTCTGGTTCTTTCTTCTCTTCTTCTACTTTCTTTTCTCTCTTCTTCTTTTCTGGTGGTGAGACGTCAAATTTGGCGCAACCATATTTATGTAAAAGTTCTTTGTCCTTTAATAGCTCATCTATTCTGTTTTCTATTTCATCTTCAAGAACAGCGCATGTGTCTTCTTTGCATTCTAAGAACTTTTGTTGGACTTCATCTTTCCAATCGGCGTCATCTCTGTCAACAAGTCTGTCATTGACAAATTTTAAGACTGCTCAGCTTAATGTTTTATGGTTCTTGTCATATTCCCAGAAACAGAACTTTAGAACAAATTCACCTTTCTTGTTTACACTATGTAAGATTTTATGGTCGACAGATGTTTTGCTGTCAAAAAGTTTGTCTCGAATATAGATAGCGAAATCGCTAGACATTTTCTAAAAGATAAAAATTTTAATTTTTCTAAAAATATGTTAGAAAAAAAGTTTGCTGACATTGTCAAGAAATTTGAGAATGTTTTAAACAAGAACAAGAGGAAGTTAGAAAATGCTCAGATAAAGCCTATACATGACAAGTTCTTATTTGCTCAGAATGGTATAACAGGTCTAATTGCACCACCTGGGTCGGGTAAGACTTTCACTTATCTTAAAATGGCTGCACAACAACAAGAACTAGATGAGAAGAACCCATTCTATGAGTTAGTTGTTATTTGTTCGACTTCTGGTCAATTTGACCAAACCGTCAATTCGTTCAAAGATATTATAAAGAAGTCTAAGTTAGTATGTATAAAGGATACTGAGTTGTTAGATTGGATAAAGAAGTACCAAAGAAGGGTTTTGAAGTATAATGCTATAAATGAGTATATAAATTCTAAGTTTAAAGACCCAAATGAGGAAATGCAGAGAATATTAGAGAAGAAACACTTCAGAAACAAACAGAAAGAGATAGAATACATTTCGAAGAAATTGCAATCTTACGATTGGAAGACTTACCCTCATAGATGTCTTCTTATCTTAGATGATTTCGCCTCTCATCCTTTGTTAAAGAACAGAGAACAAGATATGTGTCGAATTCTTAAGAAGCTCAGACACTTCAACATCTCAGTCGTAATATGTGTACAGACAGCCAAGAGTTTAAGTAAGGATGTAAAGAGAATACTTACTGACATAATACTTTTCCCCGGATTGTCCGAAGACGATTTCATGGAACTTATGAAAGAGTCCATGGCAGGTAAGTTTGACAGACATGAACTATGGGAGAAGTACAAAGTCATACAAGACCCTCATACTTCTTTCAGAATTCATATCTACGCAAACAAAGTTCAAATTGTAAAAAGTCAATAAAAATAAAGAGTTCATTTACTCTGCTTGTTTGAAGTTGTCAAAATACTCTGTTATTTTTTCTTTCAGTAGCGGTAAGTCTTCTTTGAAGGTAAGTATTGTACAACCTTTCATATCATAGTGTGTTTGAGGTAACGTATCTTGAACTATTTGTTTCACATCTTCATTTGGGGTCATTGAAATCGGTAAGTTTTCGCGATAGAACCAATTTCTGTCAGATTTGTAAATCTTAGCAAGGTCGTAAAAGCTTTTGTTGTTTCTTCTGACTAAATGCAACATAACTATATCTTTATCTTCTTCATTTTCCATCTCTTCAGTATAAATCATATACTTATAGTTCTTTTCCTTTCCTTTTGGTACCGAACGTGGTATTCTTTTCTGAATGCTTTTGTCTTTTGCTTGAAGTTTCTTTTCCATCTCTTCGCGTTCTTGTCTATGAATTTCGTCAAGAAGTCTGTAAATATACCAAGCATAACGAGGCGAAGCCCACATTGCAACAGCATTTACAAGAAGTCTATGTACATAATATCCTCTCAAACCGTTTGGCAATTTTTCACGATTTTCATAGAGTTTTGGCGACTGGGGTTTTTCTCCCACTCGAGTTTTTGCGACTACGAGAAATCCCGTAGTCGAATTTTCAGCTTCATTTAATAGTTCAATAGTGCTTTGGTTCCTAAACCAGTCTTGTGGTTTCTTAGTATCTGGAGCAAAACATGCTGTCAAAATACTTTGCATTTGGTACATATCGTCTTTGACCGAACGAATGAGACGGAGTTGTTTGTTAAACTGAACCCACTCATATTCTTCATTTATAGCTTCATGGACTATAACTGTTGTTGTGTTCTTTGTTGTTGACATTACTGTCTTTACATACAAAATAAAAAAATAAATAAAAATAAAACTAACTTTATTTTTTCTATCTTAAGGAAATTCATGATTTTTGTGCTGAATTCAATAAAAATAATGTTTAGTCTTAGTAAGATGGTAGCTTCTTAAAGCAAATACCATTGCTGAGTTTTATGTACGTGAAGAGAAGTACAATGAATTCAATTACGAGTACAATTGCAATGACAACTAAGGCAACTATTTTTGTCTTTTGCCAGCAAGGGTACTTCTTCTCTTCCAATGGTTCGGCAGAACTATACTCACTCATGAGAAATGCCAAAACGGTTTAATAGAAAAAGTGTCATTTTTTCATGTCCGAAGACTCGAAGGTGCAACACTTCCAAAATACCGACGAACTCAGAAGAGCAGCATGACAGTATGTTCTTGACAACTTCTTTGAGTTCTCCAGGTACACCTTGGAAAATGCTGAAGAACTCCGACACAGAGAATTTGGAGAAATTGCGCTCCAATACTACCTTGACAAACAAAGGGTAAAATAAGACTAAAAACTTAACGTTTAAAAAGTGACATTTTTAATGAGCTCCGAGTCACCGAGAAAACTTGGTCAGATGTTAGCAGCTTACTTCCCTGAGGAGGATGGAAGCGTTACATACATAAGGTTCAAAAACAACGAACCTGGAATTGCGTACCAAATTCGCAATTACATGACCATGGAAGAGTACGAAAGGTTTCTACAAGAGAAACCAGCTCTAAACAACTCAGAAAAGAAAGAGTAAAAAGTTTAATTCGTAATTGTTTATTTTTTTACTTGTAAGGGCAAGCTGCAAGTATGAAGTCGACTATCTCCGTCTTTGTTTTGACGAGCTGGACGGCTCTTGCGAGTACGTCTGTTTTGCAGTCTCCAGCTGGTGTCTGACCTTCGTAATTGCGCATGTTCTTGAGAGCTCCAGCTGTAAATGGCTGTAAGATGAAGAGTCTCTCAGACTGCTTGAGGTAGTCTTCACGGTCACGAACCGAATCTGTGGTACGAGTCGAATTGGTCGACCTTAGGGAAGAGACTGAAAGCCTGTCATCTTCCATTGGAGCTGTAGCATACTCTTTGCGTAAACGGTTCAGACCTTCTTCGAAGTCTTGGTCTCTCTTCGATTGAGATTGGAATTGGAATTGCTGGGGTGGAGCTTGGATAAACAACCAAGGGTTGGGGAAGTAAGGCATAGGCTGAGGAGGGTAGTTCGGGAAGCCTTGTGGTGGGTAGTAACCTTGAGGTGGAAATTGGTAGTAATTCGGAGGTACTTGCTGGAACTGAGGTTGCTGAGGAGACTGTTGTGGTTCTTTAGGTTCCTCTGGTTTGGGAATGGACTCGGTTGGTGGGACGTCGGACATTCGTTTGTGGCTTAACCGTCGGACCACAACGATAAAAATCTCTGCTACTAGCAGTACTTTTACTGACAGTAGCAGTACTTTTTCTGACAGTAGCAGTACTTTTTCTGACAGTAGCAGTACTTTTTCTGACAGTAGCAGTACTTTTTCTGACAGTAGCAGTACTTTATCGTCGAAAACCCTCTCAAATTTTCCTTTTTACTGACAGTAGCAGTAGTTTTTCTGCTCCTAGCAGTACTTTTACTGACAGTAGCAGTACTTTTACTGACAGTAGCAGTACTTTTTCTGACAGTAGCAGTACTTTTTCTGACAGTAGCAATGGTCGAGGTCGAACCTACCGACGAGGCAATTTACCTAATTGAAATTAACGAGCTTGTTAAAGACTTCCTCAGGCAGAATGTAAAAGGCAAGCTCGTTAACGGTTGGATAACGGGAAGGGCTGCCTTGAATCTCGAGACTTCGACTGGAATTCCAATTCAAATACCAGACGGGACATCCTTCGACGACATAAAGCAAGCAAAGAAGGAAGCCATTATAAAGTTCTTTGCCAAGCGTCCTTGGATACTACTTCCAAACAGAGAGAACCCTTTCCCAAGAATGAACCAAATTCTCAAGGGTCTCCTTCACTTCTCTGGTCAGCCGTTCTACATAACCTGTGAAGGCGACATTCAGCCAGTTCAGTAAACATCTCATTTTAACTCACTTTTTTATGTTTTTACTCACACTCGTACTCACCAGGTATGAGTACAACTATTTCAACTGTGAACCTTGTAGTGACCGGTCTTCCTGCAAATGCAAGTTCGGTCAATACACAGTTTATGGTGGCAAGAATTGAAATTCCAGACCCAACTCCAACAAGAACTCTCAAGTTACCAGAGACTCGTGTGAAGAAGAAGCCTTCTGGTAAGTTTCTTATAGCCATATACATGGCACGTTTAGAGTAAAAACATTTTTTTTCATTTTTTGAATGAAGCAAGTTAAATTCGTCCCACACCAAACTCAATGGACCGATGAAGAGTTTCAAGCTATGGTTGAAGGTGTTGAGAACGACATAGACGGCGAACTTGAAGGAGCTCAAACCACAATTGCAACCAAAATTGCACAAGTCAAAGAAGAGATAGCTCCACTTAAAGCTACCAAAGCTACTCTTGACCTCATGGATACTTACCGTTTAGATGTCAAGAGAGGAATAAGACAATTAAAATTAAAACTCTTAAATTACGAAGCTATACTCCAGAAGTTAGCAGAGATGAGAAGACTTTACCAGAGCTACTTACATGTAAGGGACTTACCTTCAAGCAGTCCGACCAAAGATGAATTTTTGACATTGTCCCAATTTTGTCCGAAAGTCAGCTCAGATGTTTTGAACTGCTCCCAACATATCCAGAATATGAACGTTTGCCTGAACTCTTCCGCAATCTCAAAAAACGTTTTTTGGTTCTCATGTTCGAAACTTTTATCGGAAAGACAACAAACGTTCAGAAGAAGAACAAGATATTATTTTAAACTTGTTGTATGACATAACTGTCATAACAAGCTTTTTGAAGTAAAACCGCCATTCTCAAACCACTTCATTTTTTCGATGTCCGAACAAGCACCGAAGCCGAACACAATAGCAGATGTCCTTTCAAGGTTGCCAGACAAGCGCCCAGTTCAAATTCAAATTGCCCAATTGAAAGCTCATCTGACAAACACCATTAAGACTCTCCAAAGTAGTCTTATGACAGAGATGACCAATCTCAAAGCCGATGTCCTCATGAACCAAGCTTCCAATGAGAAATGCCTGAACGATTTCACGGAAACCTTGCGCAATTACGAGAGAGAGAACCGAGACCTTGCCAGACTCATCTACCGTTTCTTCGAAGAGATAGACGCCATCTGGAAGGTACTCGGAAAGGACAGAACATGCAACACCGTACTTCGTGAGTACCAAATTGAAGAAGGAATTGTCGAGGAAGAAGAGGAAGAAGAGGAAGAAGAGAAACACGAAGAAGTTCCTGAAGCCGCTACATGGGCAACCCTTGTTGCCGATGACGGTTACGAAATTTCCCAACCCTACCCATACCAAATCCGCAACAAGGAGACAGGCAAGGTTCTTACCCCAGTCCTCAACAACTTGGGACACTTGAACCTTAACCTTCGGAATCGCGGTTCAATCTCCATGGGCAAGCTTGTCGCAATTCAATGGGTTCCAAATCCAGGCAAGAAGACGAAGGTCAGACACATTGACGGTGACAAGCTCAACAACCGTAAGGAGAACCTCGAGTGGTTCTAAGAGTAAAAAAATTTTATTTTAGGGGGAAACCCCAAGTAAATTTAAGTGTTTAGTTGGATAAGTAGGCACTATTAATGGTAATTTGGAAAATTAGCTCCCGACCTTTGAATTGGGCTCTTTCGTTATCCCAGTTGCGTAGGAGGTCGTCCCAGAGGAGTTGGTAGAATTGCCAATTCAAGGACGATTTGTCCTCCCAGGCATTGAGGATGTACTGCTCGTAGAGTCTCATGACCTCTGCCTTGCACCAGACACCCTCTCCCTTGGAACGTAAGGCTTCTTCGAAGTGCTCGAATGCGATTGGCTGCTTGACCATCCGAAATGACACTTTTTGTCCGTTTGGTCAATGTTCGTGTCTCGTGCCATAGTCGACGAAAATACAGACAAACAGGTTATATATGAGTTTGAGACCAAGAATGGTGTAACTCGACCTGTCCGATTCAAAGACTCCGAGGGCGACCATGAAATTAAACGGAAATTAGCTAGGAAGGAATATAAAATGGACTGGTTGCCACCACCTCCACCACCACCACCTTTACCTGTTCCTCAAGTAAATAAGCCTTTCCCGTTCCCAAGAATTCCCACATTTTAATTCAAATTCGAATAAAAATTTTTTATTTCATGCAATGTTTAACTATTTCACCATCTTCTTTAACACCCCAGTACTTACGCTTGGAGAGGACATGAACTTCGGTGAAAATTTTGTCCAATTTGAATTGACCCATCTTCTCACCGACTAAACCCATTTCAATGAGTTTGTTATAGCCTTCTTCGTTCGTCATGAGTGCGTCAATGTTCTCATAGTAAACCTTGACTTTCGATTTGACTTCCGAGAAGAACTCATTGTAGTTGTCAAGGACTGCCTTTGCGAACTGAGGGTAAGACCAATGTTCGACAATAGGTTTTAATGTGGTTACTAAGCCACTTTGACCTTGAGTGAATTCGTACTTCAAAACAAAAGGAGAAAACCTTTCAACAAAGTTGTCGACCTTCTCATAATGTTTACTCTTCATCTCTTGAGGTTTCTTAATGGAATATCCCCATGTCGAATTCATAAGCAATTTGAGTGTCATTGCAAGTTTGGGGTTTGAAGCTTTCCTAATATCATACAGTTGTTGTATGACTTTTCCAACTGTATAGTTCCTTCCCGGGAACTCACCATCTTCGTTTGGAATTCCAGTCGGAATATATTGGACAAACCTCATGTATGCAGCGTTAAGGTCGACATAGTATATCTTTTCATCTGAGTCGAACTTGTCGCAACCAATTGGTCCAGTTTGTGGAAATTCAAGTGAGTCTCTTATCTTCTGAGAAACTTCTCCTGTTATCTCATAAACATCGTCGAAGCAACCTGTTTCATATAAAACCTTCTGACCTAACTCAGATGCTCTCCAATACAATTTGACGTCAATTGGATGTCTCAATGGAAGTTTGTTTATAGCATCTTGAAGTTCTTGCAACCTCATTGGAAGTTCTTCTGGTTCAGGTTGGTATCCGAACATACCAACCCTTGTGGAACTGTGTACTTCTTTTGTACTAGAACTTTGTCTGGAACAACTTTTGGTCTTGCTAACAATGAAAAGTTTGTTTCGTCTTTTGGTACAAAAGTTTCTGTCAGCTTGTCATCTGGAATTGGTTCCAACAAACCTTTCTCGAAAAGAATGTTTACAGCTCTGACAATGTTGCACTTACTTTTACCAAAGAATGGGTTTGTAAGACTTTCGTTCAACATGAAGTGGTTGTGGACAATTACAATCTTCAACCATGGTAAGTCTTTGTCAACAACATAGTCGTCATGTGAAGAACCTTTAGCTGTAGGTATGTTGACTCGGATATTGACATTTGCCAACGGTGCAATTTTTGCCAATTGACCTCTGAGAATGTACCTTGTCTTCACACATGACTCAAGATACTTCATCTTCTCATCTGTAACAAGACCAGAGTTCCTGAGACATGTAAGAATGCAAGGTTCATTGACAATTGTTTCAATTGAATTGTAAATTCCATACCTTGTCAAGTCAATGTCAGACTTATTTATGAACGGGAAGTATCCAGCATGTTGTCTGACTGCTTGAGGGTTAGGTTGGTACCATTCGAACTTGACACTTGCAATTCCTTCAATTGCATTCAAAATGTCTGAGTCGGAGTCAACCATTTGTTCTCTCTTTGTAGTCTTGAAAGCGTCAAGAAGTTTTGCGGCTGTTTGTTCATTGCCATGTGCATAGTAAATGTGACCATCCAAATCTGTTATGGTCAATCTGAGATTGTGTCCTTTCTTATTTCCGTCTTGAATTGCAGCAAGTACTCCCATGAAGCCTTCTTTGTTCTTTCCTTCGTCAAAGTTTACTGTAAAGGTTCGACCAGATGTAATTTGACTTCTAACTTCACGATACTTTTCATATGCATATCTTGTTCTTTCCATGGGAGCATGTGCGTCTTCACCTTTTCCTTTTTTCCTTCTCAAAGGATGCAATTGTTCGTCATGTTTCCAGTAGAATCTGGCAAAGCCGTCGTGTCCTTCAACTTGAGGTTCACTAACATCGAAAGGCATGTCCATAAGACGTTTTTTCTTCTAACCTCTCTAGTCTGTTTGGATAATTGGCACGTGCTGTTTCCAAATCCATTTCGTAGCGAAGACCAGCAATTTGTCATAGACTTTTATGGGTCTTCCCTTCCTATATTTAAAATTCTTCGAAACTCTCCAACCATATCTTTGCAACTCTGCTTTTATTCTAGCAGACTTTCTATCCATTCTATATGGGGGCATTTTTATAAAAATAAAAAAATATTTTTTTCTTTACTTTACATAACCGCCTGCTGCCATAAGTCTTTGACGCCAACCCATACCAGCTAATGAAGGTTGACTTGGTTTAGTTTGGAAACTAAACTTTGGTTTTGGTTTATCTTCAGTTTTTGGTTTTTCTTCTTCTATCGGTTTTTCGTCACTTTTCGGTTCCTCTGACTTTACTTCACTTGCAGGAACAGTTGTGTCGTCAACATCTTCATAAATATCATATGCCATTTGTTTTTGTTTTCCTTTCAACTTTTTGTGTTTGTTGTAAAGTTTAGAATATTTCGACTCTAAGTCAATGAGATGTTCTATAATGAACTGTTGGTCAGTGAAGTAAACTTTTCCATCTGTTGTCTCGAAAGCTCCTTCAGACTTCAATATTTTATTTGTGAGAGTCTGTTTCTTTTTTGAGATACTAGCCGTTCCATTTCTATGAAAAGTGACTTTATAGTTAGGGTTTGTATTTCCAGACCTGGCACTTTCTATTATTGAATTTTTCTCTTCATCTGTAAGTTCTTTGACAGGTTTTGACAATGGTTCTGAACTTTTTGTTTGTGGTGTCAAATCTACCGTTTCAACTTCTTCGGTCATTTCATCTCAGTAAAAAATTTTAGTTTGGTTTGTTTTCAACTGGTTGTTTAGGTTTTTTAAGTCGGTCTAAAACTTCCTGAGGTATAGGAAGAACTTGACAAACACGTGGTGTAACTGCTGGAAGCCGACAAATCCATCTTGAACTCATTTGTCTCAATGCTGTATTGTTCATTTCATCTCAGTAAAAAACTTTACATTCCCCACGTTTGAGGCGGTTGAGGTTGGTTATTGTTTACCCACTGTTGTGCATGGTTATATCCTCTGTTAAAGAATCTTTCACCTTGGTCCATATAGTGTCCTGCTTGGTTATAGTAGTCATTTGCTTTGTTATAATAGTTTCCTGCTTGTCTTCCTACATTGTCCATCCATCCTTGAACTTTTCCTCTTGTTTCAGGATTTGGAATAAGATTTGTTGCATCTCGTGCTACCTCCCAACCTTTCTGTACAGTTTGTATAATAGGTTGTGCTTTCTCTTTAAGTATACCTATTGTACTCAAAATCTTCTTTCCAATTCCAAATGCACCTCTGGCTATTGTTCCCACTGCGGGTAAAAATCTGGATGCGACTCCTGCTAATGCGCCAAATAAACCCATTTCTTATAGGGTAAAAAATGACGAATCCGAACAAGGACCCATATGTTTCTAAAGCGACAAAGAAAGCACTCATGATAAAAATCTTTAGTTCAACACCAAATGCTTGGTTTATGGATATCTTGGAAAACATTCCGAGAGTTAGAACAGATGGACCTCCATACTGGTTAATATTTGTTGGTCAAAACACAAGATACTGTGAAGCCATACCATTATGGTCCAAAAATATTTTAGATGTGAAAACTGCTTTGACAATATTCGTTGACAAATACCATCCAACAAAACTGACATCTGACTGTGAAAGTTCTTTCAAATCAGATGATGTAAAAAACTATCTGCGTTCAAAAAATGTAAACCAATATTTCATTGTCGACCAAAACCATTCTGCTCTTGGTGTCATTGACGGTTGTATAAAAATGTTAAGAGACTTAAACCAACCACAAGGTGGTGAAGCAAATGAAATGTCATATGACGACAAGTATAGACACTTCTCCATGGCAAAGATGAGACAAGTTTTAAATATTTACAATAACCGTAAACAAAAAGGTTTGGGAAACCACTCCCCCGAAGAAATGAAAAACAACCCTGACTTAGAGAAAGACTATATATTTAATAATTTAGTCAAAAGAGACAAACAAGAAAGAATGCCGGGCTTCAAACTTCAGAAAGGTGACAAAGTAAAAATAGAAATACCTAAACGCGACCCATATGAAAATACTATTGACTATGACAACAATGGGAACCCGACAGGTACTCACATTCGTGTTCGTAAAAATAGAAGAAAGTATACAAGAGAATATTATGAAGTTTTAGGCAAACATGGCAAAATGTACACACTGCAAGCAGAAGATAAAACTACTATTGTCAGACCTCGTTTCAAACTTGTCAAAGTTCAAGGTGGTATACTTTCAAAGACAGTTCCTAACAAATATAAGACAACTCCTGACGAATATGCTAAAGAAGTTGAAAATGACGACTAAGCAATTCTATACCATGCGTAAACTGTCATGTAAGGTGGCATGTATTCTTTACTTTGTCCCGTTGTTTGCGTATATCCTGAAACGAAATGTGTATGGTTTCCTTCTCCCTGAGTGTCACTCCAGTAACAATTTATAGCAAACTTAACGTCGTCTTTAACATCATATCCTTTACCTTTTGTCATTCCTGACCAATCCCAATATCTATGCTTATGCCAACCTGCTTGAGATGTACTTAAATCTATGTAGTGACTGTGTGCAGGTAAATTTTCACCTGAAATCGTTTTACTTCCACCTGTTTCCTTTGAAGAGTTTGCACAATACAAAAACCTGTCGACTATTTGTTCCCATGCACCAACACCAAACATTACTTGAGGACCTCTTGCTTCCATAGATGTATAAATAGAACCTACTGGGTTCATTAAATCAAACATATGAGATATTATAGGATTGTCTCTTTTGAACTTAAAATATAGTGCAGCTATTTCAGGTTTCTTCTGGTTTGTGTCAGAATATTTTTTATAATATAATCTTATGTTTTCAGGGTAGGTAAAATCTTGACTATAATATTTATTTCTGTCATCTGTATAATAATATACTATTCTCATTTTTTCTATTGCATTATATCTTTTATATCTATAATAATCTAAATATAATGTTAGCTTTTGTTCATCTACATGTGGTGTTCTGTCGTCATCTCCATAGTCATAATAATATGTGGTGCTGGAGCTGGGTCAGGCAATGTCATATCTGCCATTTCATAAACTCTTAAATATTTCTTTTGTTCGTCTCCATATAAGTTTAAGTAGCAGTTGTTGTCTATGGAACTTTAACTTGTGTACCATTATTCTTTTTATAGCTTACATACATTTCATTGTTATTTTTCGGAATGAGTTTATACCGTGTACCATTTTTTAAGGACTGTACAAACTGCCATCTAAAATATTTATTTTCTTCATTGACAGAAAAGTCACCAACAATAGTTTCAATATTTTTTGTTCCTATCAAACTTTGGTATATTTCATTGACATATGTTTTATCTGCTTTATTTTCAAGGCTAACGTTTAAGTCTGTTATTTCAGATATAGAATGTGTATGTCCAACGTCACTTTTCCTGTTTAAGGTTTCTTGTAAGTTTGTAATATCAGATATAGAATGTGTATGTCCAACGTCACTTTTCTTGTTTAAGGTTTCTTGTAAGTTTGTAATATCAGATATAGAATGTGTATGTCCAACGTCACTTTTCTTGTTTAAGTTTCTTGTAAGTTTGTAATATCAGATATAGAATGTGTATGTCCAACGTCACTTTTCTTGTTTAAGGTTTCTTGTAAGTTTGTAATATCAGATATAGAATGTGTATGTCCAACGTCACTTTCCTGTTTAAGGTTTCTTGTAAGTTTGTAATATCAGATATAGAATGTGTATGTCCAACGTCACTTTTCTTGTTTAAGGTTTCTTGTAAGTTTGTAATATCAGATATAGAATGTGTATGTCCAACGTCACTTTTCTTGTTTAAGGTTTCTTGTAAGTTTGTAATATCAGATATAGAATGTGTATGTCCAACGTCACTTTTCCTGTTTAAGGTTTCTTGTAAGTTTGTAATATCAGATATAGAATGTGTATGAGTCTTATCTGCTTTTGTCTCTAATGTTTCCTTAAGACTTGGTATTTGGTTAATATAATGTATATGAGTCTTTTTAGAATATTCGTTTTCAGCTCTTGTCACTTCACTTGACATTTTATTGTCAACATATGTTTTGTCTGCTAGTTCAGGATGAGTATGTTCTTTTGTTGCATAAGCATTGTTAGCTCTTTCTTCTTCTTTTGCTATTGCATCGTCTACATATTCTTTGTCAGCTTTGTTGTCAAATCTGCTTTCAAAAGAAGTTCATTTATAGGTTTCTCGTTTAAAGTTCCTTTTGTTGGATTTATACAGACAGTATGATTCTTATTGTCTTGAAACAGAAACTCATCTGTCATTGGGTTTATTGTCAGTTTTAAGTTTCCTTCTTTCAATGACTCAGATATCTTAGAATAGTTTGAAAAGTTTGTTGTGTTCTTATTTAGAGCTTGCATAATGAGTTGTCGGTTGTGTTGTATTTCTCTCATAGACGCTGTTTCATTTGACATTTTTATTATAGATAAAATATGCTTCCAATAGAAAAAGAAAATTCTAGAGTTGCTACAACTAAACCATAGTTAGTATACAAGTCATGGGTACGGCGGCACTGCGTTCCACCTTACCCAATACTTGTGAATTTGACACTTTACAAAGCCGCCAGCCACTTCACTAACGAACTCACTAATGTAAAAAATAAACGTTCTCACTATCGTTCTCACTAACGACTTCACTAATGTTCTCATAAATTTTCCTCAATATCTTCATCATCAGTGTTAACCCTATTGTAGTCATACTTGAAGCCATAAACTTTCTCTAACTTCTTAACGTACAATTTACATAACTTACCTTCGTCATCGTATGGTTTAATGATATAACTATTTCTATCTTTATACACAGTCAATGAAAAGTCAACTGGTCTCGGATGTATTTGAAAGAACATGTTATGCTCAGGAAGGAAGAATAAATGTTTAAATGTATGTTTGTTATACTGTGGAATTCGAATGAGTTGCTTTTGTTCTGTCATTTACATCCAAATAAAAATTTTCAGTAAAAATAAAAAATAAAATAAAAATTAATGATATCACCACCCTCACACGTATGAAAACATAGCACAAAAATAAATTTAGGTGAAGTGGTGAGATCTCACCTGTTTTTTCACCTCTTTTTCACCCTGTTGAATTCATTGCTTTATAACTCTCTTCCTTGGTTTCTTTTTAGTTGCTTTCTTCACGTCTGTCTCCAACTTGACTGTCTTTCTTCTTCGTCCGTAATGATACCAGTTACTCCCACCAGTCAATGGGTCAAATGGTCTTTCGTAAGGGTTTCCATACATTCCATAGGGACCATACGGAAGAACTACTGGTGGAGAAGAAACATTTTCTTTAGTTCCATCGACTCTATTTAAATGCATTGTTTCACCTTTCATCTGGTCATTAAAGTCTTTGCGTGTTTTGCAAACTCATCGTCCTTTCCTAAAGCATTTTCTGACTCAGTCGCAACCAAATTGGATGTTTTATTTATGACCCTATTTTATTTAATCTTAACTTCTTTGCAACCCAGCCTCCAATCTTCCCTTTATTTGCATCTAATGTCTTCGAAACCCTTCCTCCACTCATTTTATTTACTGCGTCATAAGCTCCAAGTGCTTTTGCTCCATGCTAATGCTTTTGTTTCCCATTGCGCCTAAAGCTGCCCAAGCTACCATTTACAACCATATTAAAATCATCTCTCTTCAATATTATCTCATAAAAGTTCTCGTTACTGGAGAAA
Source organism: Trichomonas vaginalis G3 (assembly GCF_026262505.1). NCBI lineage: Eukaryota > Parabasalia > Trichomonadida > Trichomonadidae > Trichomonas > Trichomonas vaginalis. The sequence goes on along the minus strand of NW_026529124.1, from coordinate 40,508 downwards.
GTCAATGAAACATAAGCGTTCTCACGGGCTTCGCCCTCACCGCTTTGCGGTCTATCTAACTTCTTTCTTATATCATCTATACGCTTCAAAATGTCTGAACAATTGCTAACATCTTCTACAACAGTTATTTCATCATGAATGACCTTCAAGAACAAGCTCATTTAATATGCTATTAAAATCATTTCAATAATGAGTCCATCCTTTCCGTCTTTGGTAGCACAATATCTTTCATTGAAGAAGGTTCGACAAGTCTTATGTTAAACTTACTGACAAAGTTTGTTATACTATAATGCTTCGGCGGCGAATACATGTAGTTTGAAAGACATAATATAGATTCTTCAGCAAATTCACTTATACTGGATTTTATAACAATGTTCTCACGAGACCAAATACCACCAATTGACAATCTTGTAAGCAATCCTGCTGAACCTTCTACTGTAAACGTCGATGGTAACATTCCACGAAGGTCATCTATTGACATCGTTGAGTCACTGTATTTAAATATTTTCTTAAAGCAATCGTCATTATCTAACCATGCAATAGCTTTGAAGTTTTCATTCGAATATACATCTGCTTCATTAAATGTAAAACCTGACTTCTTTGCAGAGACGACTTTAAAATCTATTGAGTTTGTTTCAAAATTATATGCTATGGTAACTTCTGAAGGTAATGGATGTCCTTCCGCAGTCAGTTGTTCTCTCACTACCGTTTGAAGCTTTGTATTAAAAACTTTCATGTCATCTCCTGTATCTAAGTTCACATACACAGCAACAGGAAAACTATCTTGCTTCTTTGTTTCATCATTATACCTCAAAACATTAAAGTTCTTCAATAATATTGTTCTTCCTGCTGGAATACTTCGAACCTGTCTGATTTCAATAGCTTTCTCACCTCCTACATACTCTACCCAGTGTCTTGGATATTCATAAGTATACTGACTTTCTTGAATTTTGGTAGGTTTCATCATAACGTGTTCATAGTATATCTTTATACTCTTGTCAGTTAGACTCGGTGCTATGTTCTGAATATTTCTGACTTGCATTTTTAATGGAGATAAAATGAAGCATTTAATACATGACGTAGATGAAGACATGAATGAAACTACAGACAAACTTAACTCTTCTCTCATTCTTCCTTTCAGCAAAGATTATGAGTTCTGTTCAAATGGTGTGTATTTCTATTGTGGAAAGATGGGTTCAGGTAAGACATTTAACCTCATTCGTCATATACTCATAACAGAACGTTTAGGAAACGACTCTTACTATGACCAAATCATTATATCAGCAACTTCAGACTCTATGGACTCAACAGCGAAAACATTTATGTCAAAAGTTCAAGCCTCTGTCGTTAAAGTTCCAGACAGTGAACTCATTGAATTTCTTCAACGTTACATTCGACATAAGAGGAAATATTATGCCATCGTTGAATTTATACAGTCAGGAATGCAAAAGACTTCTGAGGAGATGGAAAGAATTATTGACAAACACCACTTACGTCAATACTCAGGAGTTTACGATATGAAACGACTTACAAACTACATTCTATCAAAACTTTCAAAATACCCCTTCAAAAAGTATCCTTCAAACACTCTGCTCGTTTGTGACGACTTCGCCGGAAAAGGTTTAGTGTCAAAACCAGACTCACCATTAGCTAACATCATTACTAAAGTCAGACATTACCACTTAACTGTAGCAATACTTATGCAAACATGGAGGTTTTTAGCTTTAAACATAAAACGTCTCATAACTGACTTCGTTATCTTTCAAGGTTTCTCACGCTATGATATTGAACTCATTTGGAAACAGTCAGGTATAACATTACCTTTTGAAGAAATTTGGGAAGCATATAAGTCTCTCATCTCTCCTCGTTCATACCTTGAGATTCATATCATGACTAATACCATTAAAGTCAAAAATATTCCATGGGAACGACCAACATTGTTTTAAAGTTTAACCTTCAATTGACTGATGGTAAACAAATTCCATGCATCTCTGTCGCCATTTCTGTTAATATTTTTGCTGTCATTCATATCATCCACTTCCCCATCCGTTAGCTTTTGAGGATATGCGTTAGAATAGCTGTTCTTAAATGAAGGCTTTTCACCTTTGAGAGCATAAACTCTATAACTTTCTGCATACTTTATGTTTGAACCTCCTGAGCCATCATTGACATAAATTTTTATAGGCTTCCACCCTTTGTTCATGTTCCTGCTTCTTCCCTTAGCTCTTTTGTTCAGTAGTTCTACATCTTTATACACAGCACCTGTCTCAGTGAATTCAACAATATTTTCATTCGTTAGCTTTACATTCAAACCCTTGTCGAGTATATTGTTCATTTCATACATATAAAAGGTTTTTATTCTATATGAAATGAGAAGCAAATCCATCTTAGCTGGTGCCGTTAATGTTCCAATTGAACCAACATCAAATGTTGACTCACGAACGACAAACAATATTGTCATAAAGAACTATAGTTCAGAGTGTTTGAAAGAAAAAGAACCAGAACTTAAGATTCTGAATGGCGTGAATTTAAACTCAGCTTCAAACGCTAACGCTACATCAGATGTTAAGTTAGAGTATCCACCACTGGACCAAATTCTTTCAAGAGAAGCCAACGACAATCCTTACACAAATGTTCAAACAAATCCTTCAGATAACGTAGACCATTACCTTCTTCAGTTATACCAAACAATTTTACTCAAAGACGATAAGAAGCTTTTGACAAATCTTATAAGCAAGAACCAAATAATTCTAACAAAGGAGGACCTTGAAAATGTTATCTCACGAATAACAGGGAAACAATGTGTCATTGACTATCTCGACCCTGAAATCGAATGCTGTGGTCAAACTCCACTATTCATGAAAATAGGTAACATCCGCATCATTGAAACACCAGGAACTACAGGAGTTGAGTTTAAGTATAAATATTCGAACGAGTATACAAAACTTTCAACAGAATATAAACTTTGTTTGAAATATGTTTTAGTAAATTAAAGCAGTCAGGAGGGCTCTTTGAGCCCATCTTGGCGCTTTGCGCCGTCAGTCAAAAAAATTTCAAGTTAGCAATTTGTAATATCTATCCAAAACTTCTTCAACAGTATCGAACTCATCTTCATAATGCAAACCTAATCTTATTGACTTGGTGCAGTTTTCACTAACACAATATTTTTCTGTTCTCTTGACTGACATAACTAACTCATTTGTTTCATCAAACAGCAACAACCAAAGTTCATGACCTAATACATAACATTCATACTTTATATTTTTAGCTCTGAGTTCTCTTGTAAGCTGTTGCATTTAATATTTTCTAAAAAGTCAACTTCAACAGTCATTCGCACTGGTGCCTTCAGTTCTACAGGCTCTCCTTGAAAGTCAACAAGTCTGAATTGCATGTCTTTCAAATTATGAGGACTAATGCGAACCCATTTACCTAAATGAGTTGCTATGACAGGAACGTTTGGAATGAACATTGAATTGACTGCATAACAGAAGGATTTATATTCTACTGAACCTTTACTATTAACTCCTGAAATGCCTGTGACATTAGCTATTTTAGACTCAATGTACAAACAATTACCATAACATACGTATGGAACAGATTTCATCTCAATCGTTTTGTCAACACTTTTCAAAGGAAATGTCATATGGTATGCACCCAAAAGAAGTTGTACTCTATGACTCATTCTTGGTATCTTAAACTCCTTCGCATAACTGAACTTCAAAACTCCTGCAATAAGTTTAACATTCATTAAGTTTTCTTCGTTATCCTTGTTTATTGTAGTATTTATGAGAGCATTTAACACTCCAGCTAATGTTTCCATCTTATATTCTACATTATTGTGAAATCTTATTTCGTGCTTCTTTCCATCTATTTCAATCTCCATGAAATCTGTTTCATCTGTTATAACGAATGAAGCGATAGTATTGAAGTCAACCATTCTGAATGCAAGCGCCTCATTCTGTAGACCTAAGTTTGTTTGTAGCTTTACTGTCCCGTATTCGTTTGGGTCTGTACTTTGCAAATAGAACAACATTTTATTCTCATTAAAATATGAGTATAGCTGCATATGCGTATGAAGCTGACAGAGCTAAACGTTTATATTTTGGTCAATACTCTCTCACACTTACTGACAAATATATTGTTATCACTGATGGAAATACTGAGAAATACATAACATGGAAGGACTATGAAAAGTTTGACCCTATTTTAACTCCATGTACTATGCCGTTTATAAAGGACGGTGAAATTATTGAAAAAGATAATACAACCGTATATAGGTCTGTTTATGAAGCATTAGAATATATGTTGAATCATAACCCAAAAAGATTTGACCCAAGCACTACACCATGTGCAATGCCTTTTATTAAGGACGGTGAAATCGTAAGAGTTCCGGATTCAACGGTTTACACAGCTGTTCAAAACAGTTTACAAAACATTTTAGCGAATATCTTTAATTCAGAAACTACAGAAATAAAATTACCATATATAACAGATGCTAAAGAAATTAAATCAAAAACGACAACATTATTTACGTCACTTAATGATTTAATGACTTATATCATTAATATTCCTGCACCAACTACAGCATTTGATCCAAACTCGACGGTTTGCAGTGTACCTTTCATAAATGACAGTTCATTAATTACTTTAAGGGATTCGACAGTAAATGAATCATTAAAGGCGTCATTAATGAAAATCATTGATTTTAATTCATTCACGAATACATATAATTCATTCATTAATGTTTCATATGCTTCTAAAGAAGGTGAGCCAAAAACTATCGATAAAGCGGTGTATGAAATAAAAGCATCAACGACGAAATTGAATTCGTTAACTTTTGACGGTGATAGTTTCGTTAATGACATAACATCGGGGAAAACAATTTTAACGAAAGAATACTTAAAATCTCATGTTAGTGAGTTCGTTGAAATTGAAAAAGAAGGTGGAATTAAGTTCGATCCACTGAATTTCATTTTCAGCTTAGCGAATGCGGGTGTTAGTTTCGCTGAATGGACAACTATACAGAGTGAAATAAATGCAATATGGACGTTTTTGGGGTCAAAAGCGGGAATGGGTGAGCTTGTAAATGCTGCAAGAACATTAGGTGAAACAGGAAATTTTGTAGATGGTTTTAAAAGACTTGTTTCAAATGTTTTAACAAACACAAAGAAATTATTTAGATATACCGTACATAACGGACGATTTTCGAACAGATAGCAACAAACCCTCCGGTTATGGCTGCGTTGATGATGGTTAGAGATATAAAACCACGTAACGACGGGAACGAAGAACATGAACAACAGGATACTGGTCGGGTTATTCGAGACATTAAAAACGTGTATCCTGAAGTTATTGATTTATTTAGAGGAGTTAATGATTCAATTTCAAAACATTCTATAACCCTCGATGAAGAGAATAAATTAACAGATTATATATTCGTCATTATTGCAGAATTAATGAAGAGAATAAATGAAAAAGGAATTGGTGATATCATTAATGTCAGCGATGTAATGATGAAAAGAAATTTTGACTCATTATTTACAAAACCGAAAACAGAATATAGTCTTTATGACGTAATTACCGAATTAATGAAAAAGATTAATGATAATAAGAGTTCTGGCGGAAGAGGTGAATTAGAAGTGAATGATGTTAATGAGAAATTAGCCGAAAAAGCAGACAAAAATGAGCTTTTAGCTCTGAGTGATAAAGTCAAGAACCACGTTCATTATATAACTTCAGACGAACAGATTATAACGGACTACCATGGATATTTAACACAGGATGAACAAATAAGCACTGAAGATGTTAATGAAAGAAGATATAAATACATTCGTGCTAAAGGTTATGACATAAGCTGTACTGTACAGTATGACACAGGTAAAGCACCAGAAGCATTTGGTTATAACAATGAAATTTATGCTTCATACTTCTTTGTTAACGGTGTATTAGTTGAACCAAGATTTACTTTGAGAGTTAAGGCAAAAATAACTTTTGAAGATGCTATTAAAAGTAAAGCTGACAAAGTTGAACTTGACGCAATGAACAAAGTTTTGAAATCTCATAAACACAATATCTCCGATATAAATGAACTTCAAGCTACATTAAATAGTAAAGCTGACAAGAACCATACACATGAATCCTTCACTACTGTTAGAGCAGACGACATAATATTGAACTATACCCTTGGTTCAAGTGCACCTTTAGAGAATCCAAGTACAAGCGTAAAAGATACACTAAACTCCTTAAATAGTAAATGTATGAACATTGAAGGTCATGCCAGAAACTTTGAAACACATGAACTACCAGCAATGTTAGATAAGAAAGCTGACAAAGAACATACACATAAATCCTTCTCAACTGTTGCTATAGAAAGTATTGAAGGAACGGTTGGCGGAACTGGTGGGGATGCATTATATTATAAACCTCCTAACTTTCCACAAGGTTTAACATCGAATGAAAACATAACAACGAAGAAAGAAATTAGCTGTAAAAATGTTTATGTCATGGATGATGAAAATAATGTTAAATTCACTGCTCAAGATTTATATGATAAGAAAGCAGACAAAACAGAGCTTCAAACATTAAAGACTGAAATACTTCAAACATTATATCCTATATGCTCTATTTATACGTCAATGAACTCAACAAATCCAGCAAGTGTTTTAGGTTTTGGTACGTGGCAGCGGATTGTAGATAAATTCTTATACTGTGCTAACTCTTCAAAGCAAACAGGAGGTTCGAAGAAAATTTTAGAAGCAAACCTTCCACCACATAAGCACACAGGAACTACAAACTTTTCTGGCGACCATACACACTCATTAAGAGACCACCCATTATACAACTCAGAGTATGAAGCTGGCAATGACGTTTTATCTCCATCTTATAACAATGCAGCAAAAAAGATTTTTCGACCAACTGAACCGGGAGGAAATCATTCACACACTTTCACAACAAATCCAACAGGTTCAGGTGCAGATTATATGCCACCATTTGTGACTATATTCGCATGGTACCGCGTTCAATGAACGCGCTTGAGCCTAGAATAAAATCTTTAACTTTACATAAATGAGCTTGAAAGAAGTATTCGAACAACATCCATGGAGGTCATTTAAGAAGTTCAATGAAGCTGCAAAGAGTTGGGGATTTACTAACAGAGCTGAAGTGAAAAGGTTCTTTGACAAAAATGTTGTACATCAAACAAAAATAAACCCTTACGACTACTTTTTACCAATTTACTCCAACACTCCTGACGCATACCAATTTGACACTCTCATTCAAAGCAGAAAAGGAGGACATAAAACATTCCTCATCTTCATTAATGTTAACACTCGTAAAGCATATGCATATCCAATGAAAAATAAAGGAACTCGTGAAGTTTAAGAGTTTTACAAAAGTTTGTGGCAGAACATAGCCCAAGTACTTTAACATCAGACCAAGACAGTGCATACCTCAGCAATGAAATCACAGATTTTCTCATTAAGCATAACATAACTCACTACACTACTGAAGACCATAACCATAACATACTCGGCATCATAAACCGCTTCATAAGAACGCTCAGAGATTTAAACCAAGAGCGAGACTTTACCGAAGAAACAATGAAACATTTTCTCGAAGTATATAATTCCTCAACACATTCTACAACAGGACATACACCAAATTCAATGACACAACAACAAGAAGAAAAGTATATACAAAAGAAACGAAGTCAAACACAAAATATCAGAAATTCAACACAATTTACCTCATTCCTGGTACAAAAGTTCGTGTAGTTCTTGACGACAAACCGTTGACAAAGAAACGTTTAAGGTTAAGTAGAAACTATTATATCGTAGACTCTACGCAAGGTAATGGATATCTTATAAAAGCTGCTGACGACTCTATTGCGTTTTACCTCGTCACAAATTAGTCGAAAGTAGTAATGGCAAACTTGCTGAAACCATTGACGAAGCAAAGCGAGGAGTGGTTATTGAAATACTTGGCTATAACATAAACGATGACACTTATAAAGTAAGATATGAAGGAGGCGTTGAAGATGTTATACCATCTAAGAACTTGAGAGAGTCAAAGTCAACACATCTGGGACCATTAGAGCGGGAGTACTGGAAAGACAAAAATAAGCCAGAAAGAATAAGAAAATTCTTCTAAACTTTTTCATTAGATGTAAATCAGACATGAATGAGAACAGTCATGATATCATTAATGGTACCATTTATTTTTGTCATAAATTTACACCAAAAATATATTTTAGGTGAAGAGGTGAGATCTCACCCGTTTTCTCACCTGTTTTCTCACATGTTTTCTCACCCTCACGAATTTTCATGAATTTCCTTAAGATAGAAAAATAAAGTTAGTTTTAAAATTATTTATTTTTTTATTTTGTATAAAAGATATGATTTCAACAATCGGCACAACAACAATTCAAGCCACGAACGGCGGGACTCTGTCCACAACTACAGCACCAAACTCGCTAGTCATGAATCCTACGTCAATGTTGGTAGAGATGAAAAGCTTTATTCCTTCTTCATATACTTTTGAAACAGAAATCCAGAAGATAAAGCAAGAACTTTTAACAAGTAATTTAGACTGTAGTGCGAAAGATGAAACAAATGAACAGTATCTTTATGAAATGGAGGACCTCATCGACCATTTGCCTAAACTACCTGAAATTCAGCAGCAAAAACTAACTATTCCTGAATTCGACGAAATTGAAGTCAAAGCAACTGACTCAGTAGAAATTAAGAAATTCATACGTAAAGTAAATTATGAATTCCTTGGTTTTCATTGCAACCATAAAGTTATGGACAAAGATTGCGACATGGTTTATAAAAATATTTCTGACCTTTACAAATCCGAAGAATTTAAGACATACGATAACTTTGTTTCATTAGTTGCAAAATGTGTATGGCAGATAAGAGATAAAGATAGAAGAGGTAAGGTATGGAATGAACAGATAAAACCAGCAGCTTTTGAGTTAAAGAAAACCATTGACGCCTTAGTTGTTCTAGCTGGTTTTATTTCAATGTATAACGCAAAAACGATGCCGCAATGTTCAAAATGTAAAGCAGCAATAAGAAAATATAACTACTCAGTCAAAGAGATAGAAAGAATGCGAAACGACTATGCAGACTTAAAGAAAGAAGCAGAAAAGCCAGCAGAAGATAAAATGGATATGTTGACATTTCTTAATAAAAACTATCCAACAGCAGAAGATTTCCTTCTGTCTGACGTCAAGAAGAAATATAAAGAAACTTTCGGCATTGTTAAAACTTTTGATGTACTAAAAGAAGAAATAGAAGCTACGAAATTGTTTAGGATTTCAAATATACATCGTACAATTCATGTAAAACGCTTGTGAAAAAAGAGGTGAAAAAACAGGTGAGATCTCACCTCTTCACCTCAACATTATTTTTATTGAATTCAGCACAAAAATAATGAATTTCATTAGTTATTTTGTATGTAAAGACAGTAATGACAAACATTGAGTTTGAAACAGTTAGAAAGATAGACAATGACACCAAAGTGGTTAGAATAGGTGATTTAAACGTAAGATACTCAAAGAAATACAACAAATATTCTTTGTCAGACATTATATCTCCATCTGGAAAGAAAACAAACGACTGGGTTAGAAATGCTTCAACTCAGAAAATTTTGACAAGAAATCCTGAGCTTATGATATCAGTAGCATTTCATGGAACAAGAGCATATCTTATAGACAAAAGTCTTATACCAATAGTTTTGTTATGGTTAGACCCAGTTGTTGGATATAACTTCATAACATATGGTTCATTCGATACGGAACGTTGCAGTGAAGGCTTACTTTACATCGTTCAGAAACCGAAGGACTTCAACACAAAAAGATATAAGATAGGAAGGACATATAATATAACTCAAAGATATGACAGTACAGTCAATAGAGTCAAGGTTGTGTTTGTTAATGATATGAGAGCTGCTGAAACAGAACTGCTTGAAGTTTTTGAGAAAATGTATGGTGCTCCCACGAAAGGTAAAGAAACGTTTGAAGTAGATGAGATAGATAAAGCTATAAAATTATTTGACGAAGTTGCTGAAAAATACATGTAAAGCGTTTATTTTTGGTCTTTTGTGAAAGTCAGAAAATAAAGTTAGTTTTATTTTTATTTATTTTTTTATTTTGTATGTAAAGACAGTAATGACAACATCAGAGAACACAACAACAGTTATAGTCCATGAAGCTATAAATGAAGAATACGAATACATACAATATAACAAACAACTTCGCTCATTCGTTCGGTCAAAGACGATATGTACCAAATGCAAAGTATAATGAATGCTCTTCGTTCTACAAAGCAAGCATATCATTGGTTTGAAAACCAACAGACAAAAGAACTTTTAGAAGAATTTCCTCATATGATTGCTTCCCTCGGAAAACCGAGAGAAGAGATTCCGTACGAAAATCGCAAGAATTTGGCTCCTGGTTTGAAAGGTTATTATGTTCATAGACTTTTAGTAAATGCTGTAGCAATGTGGGCTTCACCTCGTTATGCTTGTTATATTTTCATGATGTTAGATGAACTATATAAAGCAGAACGTGGAGAGATGGAAAAGAAACTTCAAGCAAAAGATGAAGTCATTGAATCCAAAGACAAAAGCATACAGAAAAGAATACCGCGTTCGTACCAAAAGGAAAGGAAAAGAGTTATAAGTATATGATATATACTGAAGAGTTGGAGAAAGAAGAAGATAAAGATATGGTTATGTTGCATTTAGTCAGAAGAAACAACAAGAGCTTTTATGACTTAGCTAAAATATATAAATCTGACAGAAACTGGTTCTATCGTGAAAACTTACCGATTTCAATGACACCGAATGAGCAAATAAAGGAAATTGTCAAAAATACTCTTCCTCAAACACACTATGACATCAAAGGTTGCACAATACTTACATTCAAAGAAGACTTAACATTACTGAAGGAAAAAATAACAGAATATTTCGATAACTTCAAAGAGGAAGAATAAAAAAATCTAAGCTAATTTTATTTTTTTTATAAAATTTTATCTCATATGAAAGAACATGAATTTAGAATATTCGGAACTCATGACAGAAGAAGAGAACGAACAACATGTAAAAGATTATGCAAAATTTCTGAAGACATACAAAGCATTTAAACAATATCTAAATGCTTCTAAAGATTATGCAAAATTTCTGAAGGTATATAAAGCTTATGAAAAAGCGTATGAAAAGTTTATACATTGGGGAATTGTTGTAAAATATCGATATGAAGACTAACCAAAAATATATTTTTGCTTAAATAGCTTCAGGGTCTATTTCTTCAACCATTTCACTTCCTTCGTCAATGTCAATAGAAGCTTCTTCAACCTTTGGTAAGAATTTCTGTATAACATCTTTGTTCGTTATTGTCTTCAGAGATGAAGGATAATATTTCACATTTGTTTCACCCTTCTTATATTCTTTCTGTTCGGAAAGATTTAAAGCAATACTGAAGAAGTCAATTAGAGTTCTTTATACAGTATAATGAGTATCTTTGACATTCACGAAGAAACTCTTTTGTTTCAAAACTACTGCTAACTCTTGTGAAGTATAACGTTTGCGGTCAATGACGATAGCTAATGGTCTGACATACTGACCAAACTTAGATTCTTTCACAAACTTCTTGTTAAAGATAACATTAACATTTGAAGCATTATTGAACTCATTCTTGATGGCAGTAGCGAGAGCATTGTATGAAAAGAACTTGCAATCTTGCATGTGTTTCATTAAAATAAAAATATTAAATTATTTTGAAAAATAACTTAAAAAATCTAATCTAATTTTTTCAAAAAATATTTTTTTATTTCCTACTAAAGATGTATCGGAAGTTGTCTAAGTTAGAACACTCGGAAATAAAACAACTTCTTACAGAAGCTAACATAGAGTAGCAAAACATTACGCAACAAACAAAAAAGCACTCGCTGACTTCATTAAAGACTATAATGGTGCAATAAGTTATGATAGAATTCATGAGTTCATAAAGCCGCAACGCGGCGAGGACGAAGTCCATGCAAGAGCATTTCCTTTAAATGACGTTGCTATTGACTTATATCATAGACGTTCAGTACCTCATGAAGTAAGAAGAGAAATGTTTGACATAACAAATGCAAACGTTGGTGAAACAAGAAGAAGAGACGACACACTGAAACAACAGAGAAGAGAGATGTTTAAGAGCGCTATAGAACAAGTTCGCAAAGCTAACGATGTCATTCGTTCCATTGACGACAAACCAAAAGAAGGTGAGAGATGGTTAAAGAAAGATGAAGAGAATAGGAAGAGAAATGTGAAGTCAGGCAATAGACTCATTGACTTTAACATCGAAGCTTTAGATGAACCAAACAGAGACTACTTACACAAACATTTCGGTAAGGTTTTCATGAGACTCTTAGAGAAAATTAAAATAAACTCACAACAGAGATGGATGGTATGTTATAAACTTGGTGGAAAGTATGAATGTTCTACGTTAAACCTCAATAATATTGGAACATTACTACATCAGCTCTTGAAGGAGAACTTTATATCAGAGATAGAAGCAAATGCTGCAGGTATTGTTGAAATGCACTATGACTTCTTCTTGACAAACATAAAGAATCTTACTGAAATAAAGATGTATGATTTAACAGAATATGAAGGCTTAACGATGTCAGATGTAAAGAAAGGCAAACCAAAAAAGAGACCATATAGAGATGAAAGCACACTGACAAATGACCAGAAAGCCATTTTGGAAGCTCTTAAGCAAACAGGAAACCCAGCACTTATAGAAAGCTTTTGGAAAGATAATGGTGAAAAGAAGTTTTATAAGAAGAGAAGCGGTCAGTTCTGGAAGTATCTTTGCACATTACCTATAAATCTTGAGCGCTACCAAATCTTCAATGAATGAACAAAAGAACTGCAACACTTATGACAGAAGACAATTGTTTCGTTTATGCTTGCATTCAGGCTGGAGTAGATGGAGAGACTATTGACCACATGAGAGAAGTCATTCGTGTTAGAGACTTTCCTCAAAGTAAAGTACAAGAAATTTCTGACGCAACAGGTATAGCATTTAATGTTACCATTGGTTATTCAATGACTCAAGACATAATGAAATAAAGAGATACATACCAAAAGAATGTGAAACTGTTCGAACTATTGACTTACTTCTTGTTGAAGACCACTACATGCTAAATGAAAGATTACCAATGACAACATATTTCATTCGCAACTATATAGAAATTCTCAAAGCTTGTGGTGGAATGAACATTGAGAAACAAATGAAGATTTATACAAAGAGAGAAGATAAATATGTAGTTCGTTATGATAGAACAACACCGTTATGGGATGTTATGAAAACATTGTGGGAGTGCAAATATTTCGAACCTATTTCTTATGGAGAACTTTTCACATATACGACTGACTTATATAAACAGAACCTTGCACCATTTAAAGATTTGACATATGCTCCAAAGTATTGTGTACAACTGAAGAAGAAAGCCGAGTCAAAAGAAGTAAATAAAAATAAGTGCAAGTTCATTCCTGAGCACGTTTTCTTTGCTGACTTTGAGTGCAGTACCGATGGCTTTCATAAAGCTTTTAACATATGTTACGACAGTGAAGATGGTTCAGTGAGTGAAAGCATTTGGGGTCAGAACTGTGCAACAGAATTTTTGGAACGACTTCCTGACAAGAGTTTAATATATTTCCATAACCTCAGTTATGATATAAACTTCATCTTAAGACACATGACAGAAGTGAAAGGAACTCCCATCATTAAAGGTTCACGAACAATGCAAATAACTGGCTTATATAAAGGAAGGGCAATTATTATAAAAGACTCTTACAGTGTTATAAATAAGAAGCTTAAACTATTTCCTGCTATGTTTAACTTACAAACAGGACCGAAAGAAGTATTTCCATACAACTACTACAGCAGTGTTTTGTTAGCAAATGACAACAGAACTGGTGTCATTTCTGAAGCATGTAAGTTTATCCGGGATGCAGATACATTCATGAAAAACATAGATTCCATCAAAGGTTGCAGAATAGATGAGAACCACTTCGACTTAGAAAAGTATAGCACATTTTATTGCAAACAAGATGTAAGAATTTTAAGAGAAGGTTTTGTTAAGTTCCGCAATGACATATTGAAAGAATTTGATTTAAACGTTTATGACTACGTTAGTATTTGTTCAATTGCTAACAAATTATTTGAGAACAGAGTGTACTTCCCGAATGGAAATTTATATGACCTCTCAAATAAACCAAGAGAATTTATTTCACGCTGTATTCAAGGTGGAAGATGTATGCTGTCAGATAACATTAAACAAAAGAGCGAAAAGAAACTCATTGCTGACTTCGACGCTGTTTCATTATATCCATCAGCTATAGCAAGACTTTATACTTTAGAAGGTATTCCAAAGGTTATGAAGAAAGAAATGTTAAGCACAGAGTATCTCATGAGACATTTATTCGATGACGACCAAAAGGAACCCATTGGTGAAAAGTTTATGTCTGGCTTCTTTGTTCTCATTAAGATAACAGAGATTGGAATACATAGACACTTTCCTTTAATAGTTTGTGACCCTGAACTAAATCCAGAACTTAACGTTCCCAGAAGTTCAAACACTTGCTGTTTAATGTATGTTGACCATATAACATTACAAGACCTCATAAAATATCAAGGTGTCAAATGTGAAGTGTTGCAAGGATACTATTACGATGGAAACAGAGATATTAGAATAAGAGATGAAGTAAAGAAGTTGTTTGAGTTAAGGTTAAAGTATAAGAAAGAAGGAAATCCTTTGCAAGAAAATATAAAGCTCATTCTGAACAGTATTTATGGCAAAACTATTCTATCTCCTATTGAGTCAAAAATAACCATAGTAAATGACAAAGATGCTATAAGATATGCCATCAGAAACTACAACCATATAGTGAAGTTCGAAGGTTTGGATGGTTCAGATAAAACTATTTTCAAGCTAACGAAAAGCATTTGCAGACACTTTAACTTCTGTCCACTTGGTGTTAACATTCTGTCTATGTCGAAGAGAATAATGTGTGAAGTATTCTGTACTGCTGAGGACTTAGGAATGGACATCTTTTATAGCGATACGGACAGTATGCATCTCTACAATGAAGATATCCCTCGTTTAGCTGAAGAGTTTGAGAAACGTTATGGAAGAGTTCTCATTGGTAAAAACCTTGGTCAATTTCATAGCGACTTTGCAGAAATCACACCTGGAAAACAAAGTTTAGCATACAAGTCAATATTTTGTGGAAAGAAGACTTACATAGACTTACTCACGAATGATTTAAATGAAGTTGCATTTCACTGCAGAATGAAAGGCGTGAAGCAAGATGTTATTGCTTTAACCGCTAATGAAATGTTTCCTGACTCTGTTCAGTGTTTCTATGATGAAGATAAAGGTTTAATGGTTCCGCAAGGAACATATGACAAAGACTCTGAGTTCAGTTTAATGAAACTTTACAAAGCACTTTATGACGGTCAAGAGATTGGATTTGACTTATGTAAGTCATGTCAACCTTGCTTTGAAGAGAAGTTTAACTTCTCAATAACGACTAAAACAAGCTTTATTCGTAAGTTGAAGTTCTGAGGTCATTTATTTTTGTCAGCAATGAGGTCATTCGTGATAAAAATAAAACTAGCGGCAAGGGCGAAGCCCATGTGGTCATTTACAATACTGCGATGGTAGAGTTTAAGAGTTGTGCTTCAATGTAGAGACAGTCCTTATGGTCTGGAGGTAAGAACACTGGGCAGTTATGGTCATGAGTGGAGAACATGTCTATCCAAAACTCACGATTGAAGCCAGTTAATTTATAGTATTTAGGGTTAGGAAGTGGTGAAGTTCTTGTATGACCAATGAACTCATTTTCAACTCCCTTACTTAAGTTTGAATATAATATAGCTTGCTTTCTATCCCAAATGCCTGGAAATCTAATTTCGGAAAAATCATTTTTCCTCGGAAGCATTGCATCATAATTGAAAACATTCTTGAAATCATCACATGGTTCAGAGATTTGAAATCTTATACGTAATGGATTTTTTTCTTTTTAGCGACTTCATTGAATGGTGAGAATATAATGAATTGACAGTCATGTGTTCCATCTTCATTTGTACAAACTCGTAATGAAAAGCTATTAATCTTTCTACAATTCCTTCTTCTTTCAGTTGTGCAAGAAACTCACGTAAAGGCTGTAAAGTTTGTACTTCAATGTTAAACTTCTTTTGAAAATTTTCGTAAAATGTAATTATACAGTCTTCTAACGTTGTATCGTCTTTAAAGTATTTGTATATGTGAATGTTTTGGGCGCTTAAAGACTGTTCGTCATTTTCTATCTCGACTTGAAGTATAAAGTCAACCTTTCTGAAAGCACGTGTTATATACATAGATGTTATGCCAATGTACTTCTCTTCATTTATGTTCACAATCCAGTCTGTTGGAAACTTAAACGTTACTCTGTTCCCCTTTATTTTGACGTCAGGGTTTTCACTACTGAACGCAACAGATAAAGGTATTTGTCTATACATTTAATTCGGATAAAAATAAACCATTTACTCTTTCTTTGCTTCAGCTTCTTTAGCTTTTGCTTCAGCTTCTTCTCTAGCTTTTTCGCCAGTAGTCGGGTTCTTTTGTCTTCCAGCAGCTAATGCAGCAAGTTGTTTTTCACTAAGTTTTCTCTTTGGTCTCTCTGGCTTTTGTTCTTGTTTTTGTTCCTTCAGTTCGGATAAAATTTGCTCACGAATTTCTTTCTTCAATGCTTCAACATCTATGACCCCTTGGGTCTTGTCCGTAGGGCTTGTCTGAGTCATTTGACTGCAGATAAAAAACAAAATTAAAACTTTAACCGATGTAAAATGAGCTTGTCAAAATCAGAGCGAGAGTCTATTATATTAAATGACGCAAGAGGAATACAACATCCTTTCTATTACGTAAGTCAGAGTAAAGATGGTAAAATATACGTAAGAAAAAGAAAGGTTCCATTAGCGAATGCAGAAAGCGACAACATTAAGGTGATGGCAAGGGTGAAGTCCACGAAGCCCATATAAAACCTTCTGTTCAAACTGAGCCACCAATAGAACCAGAAGAAAAGAAGCCAGATGTACTTTCAATAACGAACCAAGAGCTTATTGCAAAGTTCGTGAATTTCATTGAAAAACAAACCGAGTCAAAGAACCCTGACCCACCAGTGAAAGAAGTTGAGACAAAAGAGAATGTACAGTTCATTGAAAATGTCAAGAAACAACTTCCACCACGAATGCCAAGAAGAAGAGTGAGAATAATGAAGTAAATAGATATTTTTATCTGAAGTAAATACATGCAGAACGAACAGCTAAACGAATTTACTCCAGCAGAGCATATTCATCAGATTCGCTCATATTTCGATATCATAGACAATGCAGTTCAAATTGGTGACACTAATAGAAAATATTCTGACGCAAAGATTCCATCACAACCTGGAACTGCTAAAGATAACACATGGGTAACATTCAATCTCTCACCTCCTGGTGAAAATATGTTGGACCTTTACAATACATTCATTACGTATAAAATGGAAGGTCAATTTATTGTAGATAAAGAAATTGGTTCAGGTTCCAATAAAACAAACCCACCAGGATTTTGGATTGGTTTCGATGACGCTTTCTATGCAGTTGCTGGATATCAAATCCTTGCAAATGGTCGTATCGTATATTCTCAAGACAACGCAAGAGAAGAAGCATATATAACTTCAAACTCACAAACTACCGAACAAATAAAGAAAGTAGATGTTTTCTCAAAGACTCGACATGAAGATGTATGGAGTCATTCGGGAACATGCAGAACAGGACAAATTGTTAGTGGTCCAATTACAGCAGGAAAATCATTTGATTTTAAGCTTCGTTTAAGAATTCCTGTTAGAAGATTCCTTCCATTAGAAGCTATTCGATTTATTCCAGCTTTTGCAGGAAACATTCAGCTTAAAGTAAAGTTCAGTAGCGACGCCTTACAATGCACATCTATATCTGTAAATGATATCATTGCTTTCAATCCAACTCTTAAAGTTGCATTTGCTTCAGATTCAAATCCACCGACAAATAAATTTGTTCCATGGAATGAACCATTCACTATGATAACGAAGGCAGTAGAAGCTAGTGGAACAGTTACTATTACAACTGTAACCCAGCAACTATTTCGAACAAAGATGGATTTTAATGAATGTTTCATTCATCCAAAGTCATTCTCTTTAGACCCTAACATTTATACAGAACTTGTAGAACATTATACAAACGAGGCTTTATGTTTTCCTGTTAAAGTTATGGATTGGATTCCTATGGACGGTTCATTCTCAAAGAATACAGATAGTTCAAGTGCAACATTTACAGCAGCTTATACGCCTATTAATGTTAAAAGTATTTGGGCACTATTTAGAAAGAAAGACAACTATAGGGTGTCCAAAGGTGCGTTTAGCACAGCGCTCTATATGAGACTATTAAAGGAGATATATGCTGATTATAAATATATAATAAAAAATATGAATATATGTATATGATGAGTATGTTGTATTTTGGCGCCATGCCGGGATATAAAATGAATTTTGAGACAAGAGGCGGTTTCGCGGGAAATTTTGGCGGGATTTTTTTCATTTTTTTAATGAATCATAAAGAAAACATCCTCGCTCTTGCAAAAAAATGCAAAGACTGTAAAAAAATCTACGAGACATTGGTAAAATGCTTCGGTATGGATGCTCCTAGCTATTCCACTGTAACGTATCATGTTAGGATGTATCACTTCATGAACAAAAAGGCGCCCATCATAAAAATTGACAAAAAATCGCCGGATCAAAGAAAAATCAAAGCAATTCTTCAAGCGCTAGATGAAGACCCAAGAGCATCACTCAGAAGGATAGAGGAGATGACAAAGATACCACGTACAACAGTCAGTTATTATCTGCACAATTATTTGAACTACAAACTAGCGTATACACGTTGGGTTCCGCACAACCTTAATTCAGTTCAAAAAAAATCTAGAGTCCAATCTTCGAAAGAGCTCCTCTCTATATTGGGTGCGTATCAATCCAAGAAGTTTCGCTTTTTAGCAACAGGGGACGAGTCTTGGTTTCAATATGCAACAGAAGCCAAAATCATGTGGATCCCGAAGGATGAAAAATCCGCAAACATTCCCGAAGAAAAAAATTGACACACCAATGATGATGTTGTCGGTTTTTTTGGGGCGTGAATGGCATCATCGCAATTGATATTCTTCAAAAACCTAATACGATGAATGCTCAGTATCTAATTGACAATGTTCTTACTCAAATTATCAATTCTGATGAGTTTGAGAAATCCAAACAACAAAAACAAAAGTTTGCAATTCATTTTGATAATTCAAGAGTTCACAAAAGTCATAAGGTAATGAATTACTTGGTGAAAACAATGTCAAAGTTGTTCCAAACCCAATTTATTCACCTGATATTGCCCCTCTGACTTTTATTTATTCGCACGCTAAAAAAGAGAGCTGAAGGACGCGAATTCGCGAGTCCAGATGATCTTGAAAATTTTGTAAGAGAGCAATTTGAGCAATTTTCTCATGATGATTTAAAGCGTGTCTTTCAAGCCTGGATCGATCGCTGCGAACGCGTGATTGAATCCAATGGTGATTATATTTAAATAAACTTTATATATATGTAACTTGTTTATTTCTATTCGCAGTATTCAGGTTTGTGCTAAACACACCTTTGGACACCCTATATTATGTTAATTTTGAGAACCCTAAGTTTAAATATTTTCAGCTTTCCATGGGAGCTTATGGAAATATGCCTGCAGAACCTGAAAAATCATATGGACCTGTATTTTATGAAATGGTTGCGAACGCCTGCAATACAAACAATGATATGATAGGATTTAATGAAGATGTTATGAGGTCATTGGTGGATGATGGTAGTGTGGAACATAAATGGGATAGCTATGACAACACACATTTCTTATGTGGTTTTCCAACAGAAGTGGACTTTTGCTTCCAGCAAGGTCAAACATCTACTGCTCCAATAACATACAAATTGTCTGTTAAAGGACCTATTGAACTAGCAACTGAAAACGTACCAAAGCCACTTATTGGATTTATGAGGGATTGTTGCTTTGCCATTCAGGTGCGTGCTAATGGAATCCCAATAATAAGATTAGATGACTATAACTTAGCTACGGACGACGGTGAGGAATAAAGGATGAACGTTTATTTTTAAAGCTTATAAATGAGTTCTTCATCAAGCTCTCGTGAACCTTCACCATCTATGAAACAAACTTTACCAAACGATTATGAAGCACCTATTGAATATTTCTTACGAGCTGCACAATGGCAAAGAGCAGTCTCACCAAGGTTAGGTGTTTCCACCAGCTCCTGTCAAAAATAGCATTTGGTCAAGTCCTTATATAAGATATGGTCTCCCACTAGGTTTGCTAGCTACAGCAGGAGCAGTTATGATGTTGAAAAGAAATAAAGCAAATGTTGTAAATAATACTGAAGTAGCTGAAGTTAAACAAACTCCAACACCTTCGCCAAAACCAACGCCTTCACAGCAAAACCTTCAATGACTCCTGAACCTATGGAAGTACAAACTCCTGTTTCAAAAGTCAACTCCTAAACCGACTCCGACATTTAAACCAGAACCTACTCCTCAAATAAATCGTAAAACTCCTGCGTTTCCTTACTGAAAAAATAACGTTATTTTTATTTAATATTAAAATTTTTATTTGATTGAAATGACAAATAAAGTCACTGAAGCAATGAAACAAAAGTTTTTGGTAGAATACATTAAATCAGGAACTATTCCAGAAGGTTTTTACATTCATACTATGAAGGATGGTAGAGTTCAGTTTAGAAAGATAAAGCAACCATTAGATAAAGAAGGAATTTTGAGAAAGATTAAACTTCATGAGGACAACATTGCTGAACTTAAGAAGAAGCTAGAAGAGTTGGAGAAAGGAAGAGAGTTATAAAGCAATGAATTCAACAGGGTGAAAAAACAGGTGAAAAAAGAGGTGAGATCTCACCACTTCACCTAAATTTATTTTTGCGCTATGTTTTCATACGTGTGAGGGTGGTGATATCATTAATTTTTAAGTTTATTTTTTATTTTATTTTTTATTTTATTTTTATATAAATGACAGAACAAAAGCAACTCATACAAATCGAAAAATATAACAAACATACATTTAAACATTTATTCTTCCTTCCTGAGTATAACATGTTCTTTACACTTCATCCTAGACCAGTTGACTATACATTGACTGTGTATAAAGATTGTCATGGTAGTTTTATAAAAACTTATGATGATGAAGGTAAGTTAACAAGACTATGCATTTCAAAACTTGAGAAACTTTATGACTTCAAGTATGACTACAATAGAGTTAACATTGACGATGAAGATATAGAAGAAAATTTATGAGAACGTTTATTTTTTCATTAGTGAGTTCGTTAGTGAGGTGAAATGGTTGGCGGCTTTGTAAATATTTAAGGTTAAGTTAGTGTTGTCGTTTGTGTTGTAAAATATACGTTAATGGTTTTGTAAAGTGTCAAATTCACATATAATGGGTAAGTAGGTGCGCAGTGCCACAGTACCCAACTAACCCATACTAACTTCGTTTCATTACTCCTCATCTCCCGTGAAGCTCGTTTATGGTATGAATCTTTAACGTATGTGGATGGCACTGATGATGACATCCCTGAATCATGCCAGCATATTTACTGTTAAAATTCACAAGGTTAGAAAAGACCCAAAGGGTCTGAGCCGCTAAGCGGCGAGGTTAGAAATGAGGTTAGATATCGGGTTAGATATACCCCAAGCCGCGTAGCGGCGAGACCCAAAGGGTCTAAATTAATTTTATCATTTATGAAAAAATTTAGTATATACAGAAGAGTGGGGGACAAACTCGCCCATTGTCACTTTTTCATTAACCTTAAACTTGTAATTTTCATTATTTTTAATTAACCTTATTTCTTTCCCAATTCCTGATTTATTTTATTCACTTACTATTAAAAGTCACATTTTAATAAAATATAATAATTTATTTATAGCATTAGTTAGTTAGTATGACTAAGTCGTGTACTGTGGCACTGCGTTCCACCTTACCCATTATATGTGAATTTGACACTTTACGAAACCGTTAACGTATATTTTACAACACAAACGACAACACTAACTTAACCTTAAATATTTACAAAGCCACCAACCACTTCACCTCACTAATGTAAAAATAAACGTTCTCACTTACAAAAGTATTGCAACTCCTCCCATTGCTGTGCTTCACATAACAGCTCATAATCTTCTGACTCACTTTCTTCTTCATATAGGTCAAAATCACTGTCAAAATAAATGTTAGTAAGTTTTGACAAAGCTAATGAAACACGTTTACCGTTTGTATCGTATGCTTGTATAAACTTTCCATTCTTCATTCCTTCATAAACGCTCAAACTAACTTTACCCTTTCTCCCTCGTATCTGATAGAATGTATTTTCACGAGGAACGAAGAACAAATTCTTGAACTCATGACCGTTGTAGTTTGTTATCTCAATAGTTTTCGTCATTTATATAAAAATAAAATAAAAAATAAACTTAAAAATTAATGATATCACCACCCTCACACGTATGAAAACATAGCACAAAAATAAATTTAGGTGAAGTGGTGAGATCTCACCTCTTTTTTCACCTGTTTTTTCACCCTGTTGAATTCATTGCTTTATAACTCTCTTCCTTTCTCCAACTCTTCTAGCTTCTTCCTAAGTTCAGCAATGTTGTCCTCATGAAGTTTAATCTTCCTTAATATACCTTCTCTATCTAATGGTTGCTTTATCTTTCTAAACTGAACTCTACCATCCTTCATAGTATGAATGTAAAAACCTTCTGGAATAGTTCCTGATTTAATGTATTCTACCAAAAACTTTTGTTTCATTGCTTCAGTGACTTTATTTGTCATTTCAATCAAATAAAAATTTTAATATTAAATAAAAATAACGTTATTTTTTCAGTAAGGAAACGCAGGAGTTTTACGATTTATTTGAGGAGTAGGTTCTGGTTTAAATGTTGGAGTCGGTTTAGGAGTTGACTTTTGAACAGGAGTTTGTACTTTCATAAGTTCAGGAGTCATTGAAGGTGTTGTTTGTGAAGGCGTTGGAGTTTGTTTAACTTCAGCTACTTCAGTATTATTTACAACATTTGCTTTATTTCTTTTCAACATCATAACTGCTCCTGCTGTAGCTAGCAAACCTAGTGGGAGACCATATCTTATATAAGGACTTGACCAAATGCTATTTTTGACAGGAGCTGGTGGAACACCTAACCTTGGTGAGACTGCTCTTTGCCATTGTGCAGCTCGTAAGAAATATTCAATAGGTGCTCCATAATCGTTTGGTAAAGTTTGTTTCATAGATGGTGAAGGTTCACGAGAGCTTGATGAAGAACTCATTTATAAGCTTTAAAAATAAACGTTCATCCTTTATTCCTCACCGTCGTCCGTAGCTAAGTTATAGTCATCTAATCTTATTATTGGGATTCCATTAGCACGCACCTGAATGGCAAAGCAACAATCCCTCATAAATCCAATAAGTGGCTTTGGTACATTTTCAGTTGCTAGTTCAATAGGTCCTTTAACAGACAATTTGTATGTTATTGAGAGCAGTAGATGTTTGACCTTGCTGGAAGCAAAAGTCCACTTCTGTTGGAAACCCATAAGAAATGTGTGTTGTCATAGCTATCCCATTTATGTTCCACACTACCATCATCCACCAATGACCTCATAACATCTTCATTAAATCCTATCATATCATTGTTTGTATTGCAGGCGTTCGCAACCATTTCATAAAATACAGGTCCATATGATTTTTCAGGTTCTGCAGGCATATTTCCATAAGCTCCCATGGAAAGCTGAAGATATTTAAACTTAGGGTTCTCAAAATTAACATAATAGTTGTCTTTCTTTCTAAATAGTGCCCAAATACTTTTAACATTAATAGGCGTATAAGCTGCTGTAAATGTTGCACTTGAACTATCTGTATTCTTTGAGAATGAACCATCCATAGGAATCCAATCCATAACTTTAACAGGAAAACATAAAGCCTCGTTTGTATAATGTTCTACAAGTTCTGTATAAATGTTAGGGTCTAAAGAGAATGACTTTGGATGAATGAAACATTCATTAAAATCCATCTTTGTTCGAAATAGTTGCTGGGTTACAGTTGTAATAGTAACTGTTCCACTAGCTTCTACTGCCTTCGTTATCATAGTGAATGGTTCATTCCATGGAACAAATTTATTTGTCGGTGGATTTGAATCTGAAGCAAATGCAACTTTAAGAGTTGGATTGAAAGCAATGATATCATTTACAGATATAGATGTGCATTGTAAGGCGTCGCTACTGAACTTTACTTTAAGCTGAATGTTTCCTGCAAAAGCTGGAATAAATCGAATAGGTTCTAATGGAAGGAATCTTCTAACAGGAATTCTTAAACGAAGCTTAAAATCAAATGATTTTCCTGCTGTAATTGGACCACTAACAATTTGTCCTGTTCTGCATGTTCCCGAATGACTCCATACATCTTCATGTCGAGTCTTTGAGAAAACATCTACTTTCTTTATTTGTTCGGTAGTTTGTGAGTTTGAAGTTATATATGCTTCTTCTCTTGCGTTGTCTTGAGAATATACGATACGACCATTTGCAAGGATTTGATATCCAGCAACTGCATAGAAAGCGTCATCGAAACCAATCCAAAATCCTGGTGGGTTTGTTTTATTGGAACCTGAACCAATTTCTTTATCTACAATAAATTGACCTTCCATTTTATACGTAATGAATGTATTGTAAAGGTCCAACATATTTTCACCAGGAGGTGAGAGATTGAATGTACCCCATGTGTTATCTTTAGCAGTTCCAGGTTGTGATGGAATCTTTGCATCAGAATATTTTCTATTAGTGTCACCAATTTGAACTACATTGTCTATGATATCGAAATATGAGCGAATCTGATGAATATGCTCTGCTGGAGTAAATTCGTTTAGCTGTTCGTTCTGCATGTATTTACTTCGGATAAAAATATCTATTTACTTCATTATTCTCACTCTTCTTCTTGGCATTCGTGGTGGAAGTTGTTTCTTGACATTTTCAATGAACTGTACATTCTCTTTTGTCTCAACTTCTTTCACTGGCGGGTCAGGATTCTTTGACTCGGTTTGTTTTTCAATGAAATTCACAAACTTTGCAATAAGCTCTTGGTTCGTTATTGAAAGTACATCTGGCTTCTTTTCTTCTGGTTCTATTGACTTTTCAGTTTGAATAGAAGGCTTAACGTGGACTTCACCCTTGCCATACACCTTAATGTTGTCGCTTTCTGCATTCGCTAATGGAACCTTTCTTTTTCTTACGTATATTTTACCATCTTTACTCTGACTTACGTAATAGAAAGGATGTTGTATTCCTCTTGCGTCATTTAATATAATAGACTCTCGCTCTGATTTTGACAAGCTCATTTTACATCGGTTAAAGTTTTAATTTTGTTTTTTATCTGCAGTCAAATGACTCAGACAAGCCCTACGGACAAGACCCAAGGGGTCATAGATGTTGAAGCATTGAAGAAAGAAATTCGTGAGCAAATTTTATCCGAACTGAAGGAACAAAAACAAGAACAAAAGCCAGAGAGACCAAAGAGAAAACTTAGTGAAAAACAACTTGCTGCATTAGCTGCTGGAAGACAAAAGAACCCAAGACTACTGGCGAAGAAAGCTAGAGAAGAAGCTGAAGCAAAAGCTAGAGAAGAAGCTGAAGCAAAGAAAGAGTAAATGGTTTATTTTTATCCGAATTAAATGTATAGACAAATACCTTTATCTGTTGCGTTCAGTAGTGAAAACCCTGACGTCAAAATAAAGGGGAACAGAGTAACGTTTAAGTTTCCAACAGACTGGATTGTGAACATAAATGAAGAGAAGTACATTGGCATAACATCTATGTATATAACACGTGCTTTCAGAAAGGTTGACTTTATACTTCAAGTCGAGATAGAAAATGACGAACAGTCTTTAAACGCCCAAAACATTCACATATACAAATACTTTAAAGACGATACAACACTGTTGCAATGTATGATTTCATTTAATGAGATGTTCGAGAAAAAGTTTAACATTGAAGTACAAACTTTACAGCCTTTACGTGAGTTTCTTGCACAACTGAAAGAAGAAGGTAGTCAGCCACAACTTATAGACTTTCATTATGAATTTAATGAAAATGAAGATGGAACTCATGACTGTCAGTTTGTTGTATTCTCACCATTCAATGAAGTCGCTAAAAAGAAAGAAAATCCATTACGTATAAGATTTCAAATCTCTGAACCAAGTGATGATTTCAAGAATGTTTTCAATTATGATGCAATGCTTCCGAGGAAAAATGAATTTTCAAAGATTGTAACACCTGGCATTTGGGATAGAAAGCAAGCTATATTATATTCAAACTTAAGTAAGGGAGTTGAAAATGAGTTCATTGGTCATACAAGAACTTCACCACTTCCTAACCCTAAATACTATAAATTAACTGGCTTCAATCGTGAGTTTTGGATAGACATGTTCTCCACTCATGACCATAACTGCCCAGTGTTCTTACCTCCAGACCATAAGGACTGTCTCTACATTGAAGCACAACTCTTAAACTCTACAATAGCTGTATTGTAAAATCTACGCTAGTTTTATTTTTTCTGAAAATTTTTATTTGAGTGAAAGGCATGGAAGGTGAAGGACATTGGCAAACACTCGAACATGACAATGACTATGAAATCTTTTCAGAGTACCCTTATCCAATTAGACGTATAAGCAATAAAAGAGTTGTTAGTGAGTTTGACCAAGGAGATGGTTATATTTGTGTAAATTTAAACAAACACAAGCTGATGAAACATAGAATAGTTGCAGAAACTTTCATTCCGAACCCTGAAGGACTTCGTGAAGTAGACCATATAAACAGAGACAGAGGAGACTTTCATATCTCGAACTTAAGATGGACGACAAGAAGAGAAAACATGAGAAATATTTCTGGTTCAAATGGCTATTGGTTTGACATTGTTGACTCTCTTCCTGAAGACGCTGTTGAAATTATACAATACTCATATCACACGTTAGAGAACTACTACTATGTCCCAAGTGAAGATGCCTTTTACTATTTCATGGGAACTCAATACAGACGAATGAATGTCTTAAGACAGTATAACAAAGATTATATAAACATTACAGATGTAGAAGGAAGAAGAACAAAGCTGTCTATTGCAAAGTTTAAGAGAGACAATGATTATACATAAATGACAAAAATATATGACCTCATTATTTTTATCACGACATATGACCTCATTCTGACCTCATATGACCTCAGAACTTCAACTTACGAATAAAGCTTGTTTTAGTCGTTATTGAGAAGTTAAACTTTTCAGCAAAGCAAGGACTAGAAGACTTACATAAGTCAAATCCAATCTCTTGACCATCATGAAGTGCTTTGTAAAGTTTCATTAAACTGAACTCAGAGTCTTTGTCATATGTTCCAACAGGTATGTGAATGTTCTTATCTTCATTGTAATAGCATTGTATAGCTTCAGGAAACATTTCATTAGCTGTTAAAGCAAAACGTTACGTCTTGTTTTACACCAACCTTTTACGTTAGCAACGTGCAGAATGCAACTTCATTTAAATCATTCGTGAGTAAGTCTATGTAAGTCTTCTTTCCACAAAATATTGACTTGTATGCTAAACTTTGTTTTCCAGGTGTTATTTCTGCGAAGTCAGAATGGAACTGACCAAGGTTCTTTCCTATAAGTTCGCGACCGTATCTCTTCTTAAACTCTGCTGCAAGCTTTGGTATGTCTTCATTGAAAATATGCATGCTATCACAGTCCTGGTAAAATATTTGAAGTCCCATATCTTCAGCAGTACAGAATACTTCACACATTATTCTCTTCGACATAGACAGAATGTTAACACCAAGTGGACAGAAGTTAAAGTGTCTGCAAATGCTTTTCGTTAGCTTGAAAATAGTTTTATCTGAACCATCCAAACCTTCGAACTTCACTATATGGTTGTAGTTTCTGATGGCATATCTTATAGCATCTTTGTCATTACTATGGTTATTTTTGACTCAATAGGAGATAGAATAGTTTTGCCATAAATACTGTTCAGAATGAGCTTTATATTTTCTTGCAAAGGATTTCCTTCTTTCTTATACTTTAACCTTAACTCAAACAACTTCTTTACTTCATCTCTTATTCTAATATCTCTGTTTCCATCGTAATAGTATCCTTGCAACACTTCACATTTGACACCTTGATATTTTATGAGGTCTTGTAATGTTATATGGTCAACATACATTAAACAGCAAGTGTTTGAACTTCTGGGAACGTTAAGTTCTGGATTTAGTTCAGGGTCACAAACTATTAAAGGAAAGTGTCTATGTATTCCAATCTCTGTTATCTTAATGAGAACAAAGAAGCCAGACATAAACTTTTCACCAATGGGTTCCTTTTGGTCGTCATCGAATAAATGTCTCATGAGATACTCTGTGCTTAACATTTCTTTCTTCATAACCTTTGGAATACCTTCTAAAGTATAAAGTCTTGCTATAGCTGATGGATATAATGAAACAGCGTCGAATCAGCAATGAGTTTCTTTTCGCTCTTTTGTTTCATGTTATCTGACAGCATACATCTTCCACCTTGAATACAGCGTGAAATAAATTCTCTTGGTTTATTTGAGAGGTCATATAAATTTCCATTCGGGAAGTACACTCTGTTCTCAAACAATTTGTTAGCAATAGAACAAATACTAACGTAGTCATAACGTTTAAATCAAATTCTTTCAATATGTCATTGCGGAACTTAACAAAACCTTCTCTTAAAATTCTTACATCTTGTTTGCAATAAAATGTGCTATATTTTTCTAAGTCGAAGTGGTTTCATCTATTCTGCAACCTTTGATGGAATCTATGTTTTCATGAACGTATCTGCATCCGGATAAACTTACATGCTTCAGAAATGACACCAGTTCTGTTGTCATTTGCTAACAAAACACTGCTGTAGTAGTTATATGGAAATACTTCTTTCGGTCCTGTTTGTAAGTTAAACATAGCAGGAAATAGTTTAAGCTTCTTATTTATAACACTGTAAGAGTCTTTTATAATAATTGCCCTTCCTTTATATAAGCCAGTTATTTGCATTGTTCGTGAACCTTTAATGATGGGAGTTCCTTTCACTTCTGTCATGTGTCTTAAGATGAAGTTTATATCATAACTGAGGTTATGGAAATATATTAAACTCTTGTCAGGAAGTCGCTCCAAAAATTCTGTTGCACAGTTTGACCCCAATGCTTTCACTCACTGAACCATCTTCACTGTCATAACAGATGTTAAAAGCTTTATGAAAGCCATCGGTACTACACTCAAAGTCAGCAAAGAAAACGTGCTCAGGAATGAACTTGCACTTATTTTTATTTACTTCTTTTGACTCTGCTTTCTTCTTCAGTTGTACACAATACTTTGGAGCATATGTCAAATCTTTAAATGGTGCAAGGTTCTGTTTATATAAGTCAGTCGTATATGTGAAAAGTTCTCCATAAGAAATAGGTTCGAAATATTTGCACTCCCACAATGTTTTCATAACATCCCATAACGGTGTGTTCTATCATAACGAACTACATATTTTCTCTCTCTTTGTATAAATCTTCATCTGTTTCTCAATGTTCATTCCACCACACTCCTTCAAGATTTCTATATAGTTGCGAATGAAATATGTTGTCATTGGTAATCTTTCATTTAGCATGTAGTGGTCTTCAACAAGAAGTAAGTCAATAGTTCGAACAGTTTCACATTCTTTTGGTATGTATCTCTTTATTTCATTATGTCTTGAGTCATTGAAATAACCAATGGTAACATTAAATGCTATACCTGTTGCGTCAGAAATTTCTTGTACTTTACTTTGAGGAAAGTCTCTAACACGAATGACTTCTCTCATGTGGTCAATAGTTTCTTCATCTACTCCAGCCTGAATGCAAGCATAAACGAAACAATTGTCTCTGTCATAAGTGTTGCAGTTCTTTTGTTCAGTTCATTGAAGATTTGGTAGCGTTCAAGATTTATAGGTAATGTGCAAAGATACTTCCAGAACTGACCGCTTCTCTTCTTATAAAACTTCTTTTCACCATTATCTTTCCAAAAGCTTTCTATAAGTGCTGGGTTTCCTGTTTGCTTAAGAGCTTCCAAAATGGCTTTCTGGTCATTTGTCAGTGTGCTTTCATCTCTATATGGTCTCTTTTTTGGTTTGCCTTTCTTTACATCTGACATCGTTAAGCCTTCATATTCTGTTAAATCATACATCTTTATTTCAGTAAGATTCTTTATGTTTGTCAAGAAGAAGTCATAGTGCATTTCAACAATACCTGCAGCATTTGCTTCTATCTCTGATATAAAGTTCTCCTTCAAGAGCTGATGTAGTAATGTTCCAATATTATTGAGGTTTAACGTAGAACATTCATACTTTCCACCAAGTTTATAACATACCATCCATCTCTGTTGTGAGTTTATTTTAATTTCTCTAAGAGTCTCATGAAAACCTTACCGAAATGTTTGTGTAAGTAGTCTCTGTTTGGTTCATCTAAAGCTTCGATGTTAAAGTCAATGAGTCTATTGCCTGACTTCACATTTCTCTTCCTATTCTCTTCATCTTTCTTTAACCATCTCTCACCTTCTTTTGGTTTGTCGTCAATGGAACGAATGACATCGTTAGCTTTGCGAACTTGTTCTATAGCACTTTTAAACATCTCTCTTCTCTGTTGTTTCAGTGTGTCGTCTCTTCTTCTTGTTTCACCAACGTTTGCATTTGTTATGTCAAACATTTCTCTTCTTACTTCATGAGGTACTGAACGTCTATGATATAAGTCAATAGCAACGTCATTTAAAGGAAATGCTCTTGCATGGACTTCGTCCTCGCCGCGTTGCGGCTTTATGAACTCATGAATTCTATCATAACTTATTGCACCATTATAGTCATTGAGGATGTCAGCGAGTGCTTTTTTGTTTGTTGCGTAATGCTTTGCAACATCTATGTTAGCTTCTGTAAGAAGTTGTTTTATTTCCGAGTGTTCTAACTTAGACAACTTCCGATACATCTTTAGTAGGAAATAAAAAAATATTTTTTGAAAAAATTAGATTAGATTTTTTAAGTTATTTTTCAAAATAATTTAATATTTTTATTTTAATGAAACACATGCAAGATTGCAAGTTCTTTTCATACAATGCTCTCGCTACTGCCATCAAGAATGAGTTCAATAATGCTTCAAATGTTAATGTTATCTTTAACAAGAAGTTTGTGAAAGAATCTAAGTTTGGTCAGTATGTCAGACCATTAGCTATCGTCATTGACCGCAAACGTTATACTTCACAAGAGTTAGCAGTAGTTTTGAAACAAAAGAGTTTCTTCGTGAATGTCAAAGATACTCATTATACTGTCATAAAGAACTCTAACATTGACTTCTTCAGTATTGCTTTAAATCTTTCCGAACAGAAAGAATATAAGAAGGGTGAAACAAATGTGAAATATTATCCTTCATCTCTGAAGACAATAACGAACAAAGATGTTATACAGAATTCTTACCAAAGGTTGAAGAAGCTTCTATTGACATTGACGAAGGAAGTGAAATGGTTGAAGAAATAGACCCTGAAGCTATTTAAGCAAAAATATATTTTTGAATAACTGAAAGTGTCACCACGTCACCATGTGCTACCAGGTTAATTAACTTCTTTTAAAAATGATGACAACATGACATTTTGACAACAGTCCAGGAAATAAATTTTATCGTTAATGTTATCGTTAATGTTTTTCATTAAATTTTGACAAAGTGCAAATCTTCACTTCGTCAAAAAGTTAATGTTTTTCATTAAATTTTGACAAAGTGCAAATCTTCACTTCGTCAAAAAGTTAATGTTTTTCATTAAATTTTGACAAAGTGCAAATCTTCACTTCGTCAAAAAGTTAATGTTTTTCATTGAAATCGGTAAGTTTTCATTAAATTTTGACAAAGTGCAAATCTTCACTTCGTCAAAAAGTTAATGTTTTTCATTGAAATCGGTAAGTTTTTATTCTTCCTCTTTGAAGTTATCGAAATATTCTGTTATTTTTTCCTTCAGTAATGTTAAGTCTTCTTTGAATGTAAGTATTGTGCAACCTTTGATGTCATAGTGTGTTTGAGGAAGAGTACTTTTGACAATTTCCTTTATTTGCTCATTCGGTGTCATTGAAATCGGTAAGTTTTCACGATAGAACCAGTTTCTGTCAGATTTGTAAATCTTAGCAAGGTCATAAAAGCTTTTGTTGTTTCTTCTGACTAAATGCAACATAACCATATCTCTGTCTTCTTCTTTCTCCAACTCTTCAGTATATATCATATACTTATAACTCTTTTCCTTTCCTTTTGGTACTGAACGTGGTATTCTTTTCTGTATGCTTTTGTCTTTGGATTCAATGACTTCATCTTTTGCATGAAGTTTCTTTTCCATCTCTCCACGTTCTGCTTTATATAGTTCATCTAACATCATGAAAATATAACAGCATAACGAGGTGAAGCCCACATTGCTACAGCGTTTACTAAAAGTCTATGAACATAATAACCTTTCAAACCAGGAGCCAAATTCTTGCGATTTTCGTACGGAATCTCTTCTCTCGGTTTTCCGAGGGAAGCAATCATATGAGGAAATTCTTCTAAAAGTTCTTTTGTCTGTTGGTTTTCAAACCAATGATATGCTTGCTTTGTAGAACGAAGAGCATTCATTATACTTTGCATTTGGTACATGTCATCTTTGACTGAACGAATGAGACGTAACTGTTTGTTATACTGTATGTACTCGTATTCTTCATTAATGGCTTCATGGACTATAACTGTTGTTGTGTTCTCTAATGTTGTCATTACTGTCTTTACATACAAAATAAAAAAATAAATAAAAATAAAATTAGCGTTATTTTTCTGTGTTAAAGAAATGTTAAAAATTCATGGTTACATATGTGAAAAGAAGTCACGAACAAATGAAGGTCATAAGATTCAGCACATAATTCTGAATTGAATGGTGTGTCATACATGTCAAACCGTCAAGAATTGAAGGAGATACGAGGCTATAAAGATTTTGGATATTTTCTGACACACACCCTGAGGGGAAAGTGACAAAACACGACGATAGAAAAAGTGACAAAATGAGAGAAAGTTGTTTCCCGACCAAAATGCAATCATGTTGAAAAAGTGACATTTGTAAAGTTGGACGATAGGATTTCCTGAAAAAGTGCAAGACTTGTCTTGAATCAGGACAAGATTTGTCTTGAAAAAATACAAGACTTGTTCTGAAAAAATACAAGACTTGTCTTGAATCAGGACAATTGTTCTCAAATTTGAGAACTTTACAAGAAAAACTGACTAAAAAGTGCAAGTCTTGTTCTGAATCAGGACAAGATTTGTCTTGAAAAAATACAAGTCTTGTTCTGAAAAAATACAAGTCTTGTTCTGAATCAGGACAAAACTTTACAAAATGTAAACTTTACATAACCGTTTCTATCGTACATGATATTTAGTTGACATTGTAAACTATCTTCATGTAAAGTATGGCGGTTTGAAACCGTCGGGAACCTTCACTTTTTTGACGAACTTTCCGCAGCAATTTTTAAAATTTGTGAAAACTCAACGGTTTGACACGTGCCATATGTCATTTTACTCAGAATTTTGTGCTGAATTCAGCAAAAATAATTTTTAGGGTAGATGGTTAGATCTAACCTCATTTCTACCCTCATTATTTATAACCGTTTTACATGGTAAACGTTATGAATTCGTGAGATTCTAAACAATTTCGTAGCTTCTATTTCTTCTGTCAGTATGTCAAAAGTTTTAACAATGCCGGAAGTTTCTTTATACTTCTTCTTGACGTCAGATAATAGGAAATCGTCAGCTGTGGGATAGTTTTTATTAAGAAATGTCAACATGTCCATTTTATCTTCTGCTGGCTTTTCTGCTTCTTTCTTTAAGTCTGCGTAATCGTTTCTCATTCTTTCTATCTCTTTTACTGAGTAGTTATATTTCCTCATTGTTGCTTTACATTTTGAACATTGCGGATTCATTTTTGCGTTATACATTGAAATTTGACCTGCTAGAACAACTAAGGCGTCAATGGTTTTCTTTAACTCAAAAGTTGTTGGTTTTATTTGTCCATTCCATACTTTGCCTCTTCTGTCTTTATCTCTTATCTGCCACACACATTCAGCAGCTAATGAAACAAAGTTGTCGTATGTCTTAAACTCCTCAGATTTATATATGTCAGAAATTTTTTATAAACCATGTCGCAATCTTTGTTCATAACTTTATGGTTGCAATGAAAACCAAGGAATTCATAATTTACTTTACGTATGAACTTCTTTATTTCTACTGAATCAGTAACTTTAACTTCAATTTCATCGAATTCAGGAATAGTTATTTTGTTGCTGAACTTCCGGTAATTTAGGCAAATGGTCTATGATATCTTGCATTTCATATAGCTCCTCTCCATTTGTTTCATCTTTCGCACTACAGTCTAAATTACTTGTTAAAAGTTCTTGCTTTATTCTTTGTATTTCTGTTTCAAAAGTATATGAAGAAGGAATGAAGTTTTTCATCTCTACCAACATTGACGTAGGATTCATGACTAGCGAGTTTGGTGCCGTGCATGCTGTCGAAAGTGCTGATGTTTCGATTGTTGAAATCATATCTTTACATACAAAATAAAAAAATAAATAAAAATAAAACTAACTTTATTTTTTCTGTCTTAAGGAAATTCATGAAAATTCATGAGGGTAGAAATGAGGGTAGAAATGAGGTTAGATCTAACCATCTACCCTAAACATTATTTTTGCTGAATTCAGCAACAAAATGAACGAGGTCAGGCTGTATGTAAATACCTTTGAATTCATTTATAACGCCCTTAGTAAGCTCATAAAATGCTTGTTTTGAGGTGGAGCCAAAAGTGGCTCGACCGTATTCTTTCAACCAAAACTCAAGAATTTCCTGCATGAATTTTGTATAAAAAGCAACCGTCTGTATTCCGACGGTTGCTATATTCTTCACAAAACGCCTTATAATACTCTTCCCAGGACTTATTTTCCAACAACTTTCATGAGATAAATAAGAAATAACTTTCATTTTTCATTAGATAACTGTTATTTTTGACGAAGTGAAGATTTGCACTTCGTCAAAAAATCCCTGAAATCAAGAATTAATCCCGTCAAATACAAAAAAATGAGGGTAGAAATGAGGTTAGATAACTGTTATTTTTGACGAAGTGAAGATTTGCACTTCGTCAAAAAATCCCTGAAATCAAGAATTAATCCCGTCAAATACAAAAAAATGAGGGTAGAAATGAGGTTAGATAACTGTTATTTTTGACGAAGTGAAGATTTGCACTTCGTCAAAAAATCCCTGAAATCAAGAATTAATCCCGTCAAATACAAAAAAATGAGGGTAGAAATGAGGTTAGAAATGAGGGTAGAAATGAGGTTAGATCTAACCATCTACCCTAAACATTATTTTTGGTCATGGACTTCGTCCTCGCCGCTTTGCGTCTTTATGTTAAAATAAATGGTACCATTAATAATACATAACTGTTCTCGTTCATGTCTGATTTACATCTAATGAAAAAGTTTAGAAGAATTTTCTTATTCTTTCTGGCATATTTTTGTCTTTCCAGTACTCCCGCTCTAATGGTCCCAGATGTGTTGGCTTTGACTCTCTCAAGTTCTTAGATGGTATAACATCTTCAACACCTCCTTCATATCTTACTTTATAAGTGTCATCGTTTATGTTGTAGTCAAGTATTTCAATAACCACTCCTCGCTTTGCTTCGTCAATGGTTTCAGCAAGTTTGCCATTACTACTTTCAACTAATTTATGACGAGGATAAAACGCAATAGAGTCGTCGGCAGCTTTTATAAGATATCCATTACCTTGCGTAGAGTCTACGATATAATAATTTCGACTTAACCTTAAACGTTTCTTTGTCAACGGTTTGTCGTCAAGAACTACACGAACTTTTGTACCAGGAATGAGGGTAAATTGTGTTGAATTTCTGATATTTTGTGTTTGGCTTCGTTTCTTTTGTATATACTTTTCTTCTTGTTGTTGTGTCATTGAATTTGGTGTATGTCCTGTTGTAGAATGTGTTGAGGAATTATATACTTCGAGAAAATGTTTCATTGTTTCTTCGGTAAAGTCTCGCTCTTGGTTTAAATCTCTGAGCGTTCTTATGAAGCGGTTTATGATGCCGAGTATGTTATGGTTATGGTCTTCAGTAGTGTAGTGAGTTATGTTATGCTTAATGAGAAAATCTGTGATTTCATTGCTGAGGTATGCTGAATCCTGGTCTGATGTTAATGAAGTGGGATGATGTTCTGCCACAAACTTTTGTAAAACTCTTAACACTTCATGAGTTCCTTTATTTTTCATTGGATATGCATATGCTTTGCGAGTGTTAACATTAATGAAGATGAGGAATGGTTTATGTCCTCCTTTTCTGCTTTGAATGAGAGTATCAAATTGGTATGCGTCAGGAGCGTTGGAGTAAATTGGTAAAAAGTAGTCGTAAGGGTTTATTTTTGTTTGATGTACAACATTTTTGTCAAAGAACCTTTTCACTTCAGCTCTGTTAGTAAATCCCCAACTCTTTGCAGCTTCATTGAATTTCTTAAATGACCTCCATGGATGTTGTTCGAATACTTCTTTCAAGCTCATTTATGTAAAGTTAAAGATTTTATTCAAGACGGTAAGCCCGCAAAGCAGGCTCAAGCGCGTTCATTGAACGCGGTACCATGCAAATACAGTCACAAATGGTGGCATGTAATCTGCACCCGAGCCTGTTGGATTTGTTGTGAAAGTGTGTGAATGATTTCCTCCTGGTTCAGTTGGTCGAAAAGTCTTTTTTGCTGAATTGTTATAAGATGGAGATAAAACATCATTGCCAGCATAATATTCTGAGTTGTATAATGGATGGTCTCTTAATGAGTGGCTATGGTCGCCAGAAAAGTTTGTAGTTCCTGTATGAGTGTGCGGTGGAAGGTTTGCTTCAGTAATTTTCTTCGAACCTCCTGTTTGCTTTGAAGAGTTAGCACAGTATAAGAATTTGTCTACAATCTGCTGCCATGTACCAAAACCTAAAACTGTTGCTGGATTTGTTGAGTTCATTGACGTATAAATAGAGCCTATAGGATATAATGTTTGAAGTATTTCAGTCTTTAATGTTTGAAGCTCTGTTTTGTCTGCTTTCTTGTCTAACATTGCGGGTAGTTCATATGCTTCAAAGTTTCTGGCATGATCTTCGATATTCCTACAACTCTTATCTAAATTGTTAAGAGTATCTTTTACGCTTGTACTCGGATTCTCTAAAGGTGCACTTGAACCCAAATCATAGTTCAATATTATGTCGTCTGCTCTAACAGTAGTGAAGGATTTATGTGTATGATTTTTGTCGGCTTTACTGTCTAACATTGATGGTAGTTCATATGCTTCAAAGTTTCTGGCATGATCTTCGATATTCCTACAACTCTTATCTAAATTGTTAAGAGTATCTTTTACACTAGTGCTTGGATTCTCTAAAGGTGCACTTGAACCCAAATCATAGTTCAATATTATGTCGTCTGCTCTAACAGTAGTGAAGGATTTATGTGTATGATTTTTGTCGGCTTTACTATTTAATGTAGCTTGAAGTTCATTTATATCGGAGATATTGTGTTTATGAGATTTCAAAACTTTGTTCGTTGCGTCAAGTTCATCTTTGTCGGCTTTACTTTTAATAGCATCTTCAAAAGTTATTTTTGCCTTAACTCTCAAAGTAAATCTTGGTTCAACTAATACACCGTTAACATTGAAAGTAGAGGCATAAATTTCATCGTTATAACTAAATGCTTCTAGCGCTTTACCTGTGTCATAATGTACAGTACAGCTTATGTCATAACCTTTAGCACGAATGTATTTATATCTTCTTTCATTAACATCTTCCGTCTTCACTTTTTCATCCTGTGTTAAATATCCATGGTAGTCCGTTATAATCTGTTCATCTGAAGTTATATAATGAACATGGTTTTTATCTGCTTTACTATTTAATGTAGCTTGAAGTTCATTTATATCGGAGATATTGTGTTTATGTTCTTTATCTGCTTTTTCGGCTAATTTCTCTTCTATCTCATTTATTTCAAGTTCATGCCTACCACCACCTCCCGAAGAAGTATTTTTCTTCAGCTCTTGAAGAACGTCCACTTCGCCATCTTTGGTGTCAATAATGAGACTTTGAGTTAAAACCTTTCCTGTCTTAATGGATGTTTGTAAAACTTCTTCTTCACCGTGTTCGGGGTCATGGTCGTCATCATATCTTGTGAAATCAGAGATGTTGTCATACATTAAGCATATCTGTCTCAAAAGTTCTGCTATTTGAAACTGGAACGAAAGATATACAGAACTTTCATCATCTCCTAAAGTCAAGTCTGCTTTCTTAAGTATTTCTTGAATGTATGCAATGAGAACAGAGTACCTTGGAAAATATTCGAACAATATTTCATTAGCTGTTGGTTTTGGTGGTTCTTCTGGAGTTTCTGCATCTCTTGACTTCAATGCTCTTGCTCTCAAAGACCTAAATGTTAGAGCACCGGGTTTTACAAAGGACTTTATAAATGCTTTAATAGTTCCTGGTAAGTTATTGTTAGCATTAAGTAAGTTCCTTATGCTTCCATCATGTACGTCCATAGCACTATGTAAAAAATCTATACTTTTCTTGTAGTCAGCAATAGACTGACTGTGATTTTTTAAAGATTTGTCAATACCTTTAAGCCAATCTTCATGCATGTCTGATACTGAGCCAAGAATATCATTTGCTTCCTTTAGTGTATTTTGTGCTTCTCGTAAAGTATCCAATCCCGTACGTGCATTGTTTGCTATACGTCTTACAGTATCTATTTGACTCCTTGTTTCTTGCATCCAACCAGATAAAGTTTTAATAGTATCCGAACCATTTGAAATGAAGTTCAAAGCATTTTTAACGTCATCTAAAGCTTCTTCACCAAGTACTGCCCATATCTTTCCGATTTGGTATTGAAGAACTCCATATGAAGCAGCTGTTAAACCAGTATTTATAAGGTCCCATATCCATGATTTAGCAGTTTTTCCATCCTTTCCATCCTTTCCATCCAAACCGTTTTCGCCTTGAGGTCCTTGTATTCCTTGTATTCCTTGTATTCCTTGTGGTCCTTGTGGTCCGGTGTCACCCTTCTCTCCTTTCAGTTCATCTTTATGTTCGTTATAATATTCTAATGTCATAAGGTGTACATCATTACTGCTACCAGCAACGCCGAGAATTTGTTTCTCATTCATGACTAAATTCTTTAGGCATTTAATGTTGTCGTCAAATCGAAAGCTCTTTAACAATTCAATGAGAACATTCAGTACTTTCACTAATGAGGCATCTACTGTAGAATTTATATATTGCACCGTTCCATCATTTATGATGGGAACCTTGCTTGTTGTAATGAATGGGTCATAAGTGTTAAAAGTATCGAAATCAATGACTTTTTTAGTTTTTCCATCGTCAATGACTAAATCATTGCCTTCAATGGTTAAAGTTGAGTTTTCGTTTACTAGTTCATGTGCTCTTCTTGCTTCATTTGTTTCATACGCATATGCAGCAATAGTCATATTTTAATGAGAATAAAATGTTGTTCTATTTGCAAAGTACAGACCCAAACGAATACGGGACAGTAAAGCTACAAACAAACTTAGGTCTTCAGAATGAAGCGCTTGCTTTCAGAGTTGTTGACTTTAATACTATTGCTTCATTCGTTATAACTGACGAAACAGATTTCATGGAGTTTGAAATAGATGACAAAAGAAGTTTTATAACATTTCCTAACAGAGCAGAGTATAGAATAGATAAAAATTGCTGGAGTCATAGAACTCTCATAAATGAAGAAACTATTGACAACATAGATGTCGAACTCTCTTCTGAGGGAACATTGAAGTTCAGTTATGCGAAAGAGTTTAAGATAACACGAATGAGTCATAGAGTTCAATTGCTTCTGGGAGCATACCATATGACATTTCCTTTGAAAAGTGTTGACAAAACGATTGAGATGAAATCTGTTCCATATGTATGTTATGGCAACTGTTTGTACATTGAGTCTAAAATAGCTAATATCACAGGTATTTCAGGAGTTAATAGTAAAGGTTCAGTAGAATATAGTCTTTCTGTTATGCAGTCAATTCAATGTTCATTCCAAACGTTCCTGTCATAGCAACTCATTTAGGTAAATGGGTTCGCATTAGTCCTCATAATTTGAAAGACATGCAATTCAGACTTGTTGACTTTCAAGGAGAGCCTGTAGAACTGAAGGCACCAGTGCGAATGACTGTTGAAGTTGACTTTTTAGAAAATATTAAATGCAACAGCTTAC
>NW_026529123.1:0-2519 GCF_026262505.1 Trichomonas vaginalis G3 | reverse complement strand
TCACCAGTTTCTATCGTTTGTTTTATTTCTTTTTGTTCCCCACTATCTGGATCGGTCATTGTAATTGTTTTTGTTATAGTATCAGCTTTATCTTTAACTTCAATCTTTTTTCCATCGGGATATTTAAACCAAAATTCCAAAAATTCGATATTGTCAATCTGTCATATTTTAATCTATCAATTACATTTTTAATACCATCTGAAAATCTTATGAAATGGTCATTATATGGGTTTGATTGAACTAAATTTGAATGAAGTGAAATATAACCCGATGATGAATATGACATTGACTCATATTTTCTGAAAACACTAAAATTTATAACATGAATGAATTTCTTATTCGTTGAATTTATGAATTCTTGAGGTAATCTTATTCTAGTTTTATTTATCACTGGAAAATAACGCTTTACCATATTTTTAATCGTAATAAAAATGTCAATTATCAATATTATTTCGAATAATAGTTGTGAATTAAATTTAACAGTTAGTGGAATTTATAATGTTACTCTCGTTTCTGTGAGTGGTAAATTTAATCCCATTCTTTTAGACCCTTCAGATTATATATCATTTATTAAAGATGACCATGAAAAAACGTATGATATGTATATAAATAATGTGATAGCGAAATGGGATATTAACATGATTTTAAGTTATTTAAATGAATCATTTATCGTATGGTATGAAGAAAATTTTAAATCAAAACCTGATAAACTTTTTGAACTTGATGAAATAAATAACCTTATTAAATTTCCGCTGAAAATTAAATTTTGTACTCCTCATCTTCGTTCATTGTTGGGGATATTAAATTTTGAAAAAGATGTTGGGGATGTTTTGTATTCTGACACTGGTTCCAATTTCATTTTAATCAAATGTGATAAAGTTAATACCCCAATGAGATTTTCACATCAAACATTAGACCCTAACTCTTACCCATCAATACAAAACATTTTATCCATCAACTTAAACATATTTTCTTTATCATATCCGTTTCAATTATCTGGGAATTCATTTATTCTTCATTCAAAAGATTTATCAAATATTAAATTTAGAGTAACTGACCTATTTGATTGTGATTTAGAATTCATGAATGAAATATTATGGCAATTTCAAATAGAAAAAATAGCTGATGAGATAACAGATTAAATATTTATTTTTAAATCATAATAAATGATTAAACAACAGCAACCACAACAACTTAAGGCACAAAGCACCCAGGTCCCTCAGACCATTACATACGCCATATATGCATATAATTCAAAGACGGCAGAACAAACGCAAAGGTTGAAATATGGAGATTTGGAGATAGTATTGAAAAATGAACATTTCGAATTCGTTTGCAAAGGTGGTGCAGTGATATCAAATATAAAAGAAATTTTATTTATGAATTCAAAAATTAAAGGAATAACGGATGATATAACATCAATTCCACCAGAAGAACAGAGATATTACGCATTAAATGCATTTCCTAAAGTTTTGAAGATTGGAAGATTTAATTTAAATGAGGAATTCATAAAAGGTTTCCTAAATGACATAATGGAGAAAGCAGATAAGGAATATGTGGATAGTGAGTTAAAGAAGAGGACAGATAAGGAATATGTGGATGAAAAAGATAATGAAATTAAAGAAATGGTTGAATGGTATCATGAATGGACATCAAAGATTTTAAAAACTAAAGCTGATACAGGATGGGTTTCAGGATGTTTAGACCTTAAAGCGGATAAAACATATGTTAACGATGAGTTAGGGAAGAAGGCAGATAAGGAATATGTGGATGAAAAAGATAATGAAATTAAAGAAATGGTTGAATGGTATCATGAATGGACATCAAAGATTTTAAAAACTAAAGCTGATACAGGATGGGTTTCAGGATGTTTAGACCTTAAAGCGGATAAAACATATGTTAATGATGAGTTAGGGAAGAAAGCAGATAAAACATATGTTAACGAAATATACCAAAGTTTGATAGGAACAAAAAATATTGAAACTATTGTTGGCGACTTTTCTGTCAATGAAGAAAATAAATATTTTAGATGGCAGTTTGTACACTCCTTAAAAAATGGTATACGGTGGAAACTCATTCCGAAAAATAACAATGAAATGTATGTAAGTTATAAAAAGAATGATGGCACACAAGTTAAAGTTCCATTAGACAACAACTGCTACTTAAACTTATATGGAGACGAACAAAAGAAATATTTAAGAGTTTATGAAATGGCAGATATGACATTGCCTGACCCAGCTCCAGCACCATATTATTATGACTATGGAGATGATGTCAGAACACCACATGTAGATGAACAAAAGTTAACATTATATTTAGATTATTATAGATATAAAAGATATAATGCAATAGAAAAAACGAGAATAGTATATTATTATACAGATGACAGAAATAAATATTATAGTCAAGATTTTACCTACCCTGAAAACATAAGATTATATTATAAAAAATATTCTGACACAAACCAGAAGAAACCTGAAATAGTTACACTATTTTTTAAGTTCAAAAGAGACAATCCT